>NC_091950.1:100750407-101050407 GCF_031021105.1 Erythrolamprus reginae | reverse complement strand
ATCCAATGAAATCTAAATCTAAAATCTAAAATCAAGCTGTGAATTTATGGCCCCCAGGCCTTTCGGCAAAGCCAGGTCTTCGTAGCTTTGTGAAAGGCCAGCAGGGTGGGAGCAGTACGGATATCGGGGGGAAGTTAGTTCCATAGAGCTGGGGCAGCCACAGAGAAGGCTCTCCCCCATGGCCCCACCAACCTGCATTGCTTAGTCAATGGAATCCAGAGGAGGCCAACTCTGTGAGCTCTTATTGGTCTCTGGGAGGTATGCGGCAGGAGACGGCCCTGAGACATTTAGGGCTTTATAGGTAATAACCAACACCTTGAATTGTGCCCAGAGGCTAATAGGAAGCCAGTGCAGCTTGCGGAGCAAAGGTGTTATATGGGTGTACCGAGGTACACCCATAAGAGCTCTTGCGGCTGCATTCTGGACTATTTGCAGTGTCCAAACACTTTTCAAGGGTAGCCCCATGTAGAGCGCATTGCAATAATCAAGACGGGAGCTGATGAGAGCCTGAGTGACTGTGCGGAGAGCCTCCTGGTCCAAGAAGGGCCGCAACTGGTGTACCAGGTAAACCTGGGTGAAGTTCCCCCTGGCCACAGCCGAAATGTGATGGTCAAAACTCAGTCGTGGGTCCAGGAGGACACCCAAGTTGTGGAATCCTATCTGAGGGGGACAATATCTCCCCCCCCCAAGCAATGGACGGACAGATCGAAAAGTCCTTAGGAGGGAAAGCCTACAGCCACTAGGTCTTGTCTGGGTTGAGTGTGAGCCTGTTGGACCCCATCAAGATCCTCACAGCTTCCAGGCACCGGCACATCACATCCACCACTTCACTGAATTGGCATGGGGTGGAGATGTATACTGATGATACCTCACCCCATGTCCTCAGATGATCTCACTCAGTGGCTTCATGTATATATTGAATAATAGGTGGGAGAGGACAGACCCGTGTGGCACCCCACAAAGGAGAGACCGAGAGGTGGACCTCTGCTCCCCCTTCTATGTCATCATCAGAAGATTTCTCAAGTTACAGCACATGTGGTCAACAACTAGTTATATTACCTTATTGTTATTTATGTAGCCTTCTCTTCTAAGAGCTCCTTAAAATAGCATATACACTACTGTAATCCCTCTACACTACTACTGCAATCTCATTTTCTCCATAGCAATAACCGAGAAAGGTATATTAGCCTAAAGGAGTGTGGCTGGCCCCAAGTCCTAAAGAATTGTCATGGTTGAGAGCAGATTAGAACACACCTTAATCCTAGTCTAACAGATATAATTAAAATGTTATGAATTAACCCTGAAAGGAAATGCTCTTCAAATTCCATGTGATGTTGTTTGAAACAAATAAAAAATATAATCCTTCTCATTTCAGTTCTTTTTACTTGCCATCTTGTGTGGCTTAAGAGCTGGGTGAGTTGTTTACCATCTTTGAATAATCAATAGGGCAGCTCATTAAAGAATATAAATAGCTAACCAAAATACTCAGGTTATTTCTGCTCCAGCATTCTGGATAGAATTCTGCTATGGCAGAATACAATGATCTGGTTTTTTTTAAAAAAAAATGTTAGCGTGGCATGATAATAGGATTTAAAATTATCCCAATTTGTGTCATGGTCATCTGCAGCATGGGAGACAAGGGGAGCAAATGACATATGCATTGCAGCACTGTAATGCCAACTCTGCCCTTCTGCAACATTACAACTATTATTCATTTCACAGCAAGTCAGATGCTGAAATCTAATTTTGCTTTTAGACCACACAGCATCAAGAGTAGAGTCCTTCAAGTTTCTAGGTTAGAAATATCACATCTCAAGACTTAAAAAACCTAACATCGAAAACGTCATCAAAAATGTACAACAAAGAATGTAGAATTCTTCTGTAGAACTGAATCAGAAAGTGCAAACTGTCCAAGGAGCTGCTTGATTTCGGTTATTACTTTGTTGGCTTCTAGGAGTTGGTTGATTCATTGCTTGGTTATCTTTTCCAGGATTCTCCCAGGTATTGAGGTCAGGCTAATAGATCTGTGGTTTCCTGGATCTATTTTTTTTCCTTTTTTCAAGATGGGAACTACATCAGCTCTTTTCCAGTCTTCGGGCAGTTCCCTAGTGCTCCAGGATCGTTCCAGGATCCAAGATATAGTTCAGTGATTCTCAGTCACTGAATAGCTGCTTATCAGTAAGGTACTTGCCTTCCTAAATCCACTAGAGCTAGAAGTCATTTCAAATGATCAGCATTAACCTATCATTCTTTTACCTGAAATTTTTGGGCTTCCTGATTTGAACTCAGCAGAGATTTCCCAGACATTTGATACAGTGTGGTTAGATGAGGCTGTTTACTGCATGCTAGGATTAAGCCATCTGAAACAGCTGATTGGATTCTATCAACATGAAGTGAAGACCATTCTAGTGGAACCTCTAGAGGCTGTGTGAAGGTGGCAAAATACTGCAAGAGCTAAGTTCAGCTCTTGAAAGGCCAGCAGCTTCCTAAGATCTATAACTGGAAGTCCCTTGGAGGCTTTTGCCTGCTTCATCATCGTAATGCCTAGGGCTCAGGTCTTATCTGTTAAGGAGAACTGGACTCAGATCGCTCAAAGAGCTTCTCTGGGATAAGCAAAGGCTTTGCAGTGAGGTTGCAACAGCTTCCCATGAATGACTTTAGCTAAAAATACAACAAAAGCCTTGAAATGATGTTTCTGTAGAGGACAAGCAAATCTTTTAAGGAATAGAATGCTAAAAGCTGGCCACCAAGCTCTCTGCAGTTTCCACTGAACTACTGTACATCAAGGTGGAGTGAAAGACACAGAATAAAAAGTGAAACTAGAGTAAGTGAATTGTTGTTGTTGTTGTTGTTGTTGTTGTTGTTGTTGATAATTAGATTTATATGCCAAAAACATGGGGTGGCTCACAGAATAAATATAGAAACAAAGCGTACAAAACAAATCTAATACATTAAAAAACTACAGCTAAAAAGAATTATTATGATAGTTAAGTTCAGACTGGAAATTCAAATATGTCCTCCTGGAAGCTAATAAAAAAAGGCTGATTTTGTGGTTTGTTTCACTGCCCAGTTTGGCAACCTGACCTGATAATCTCAAGAACCATCTATGAATACCATAGTATCTGTCCACTTCATTAATTCCAGGGTCAATGCAGTCATCTAGCGGGAGTTTTTGGAGCCATCCATGTTTCCATCTGCATACAAGTTTTATGGGGATGGTAACTTCAATTTTCCAGCAGGGCTTGGCACCTGCCCACACTGCCCAAAGTGTCAAAATCTGCTTCAATGACCATGGGATTACTGTGCTTGATTGGCCAGCAAACTTGCCTGACCTGAACCTAGAATCTATGGGGCATTGCCAAGAGAAAGATGGGAGTCATGACACGGAACAATGCAGAAGGGCTGAAGGCCACTATTGAAGCATCCTGGTCTTACATAACACCTCAGCAGTGCCACAGCCTAATAGCGTCCATGCCACGCCGCATTGAGGCAGTAATTGCTGCAAAAGGGGCCCAAACAAAGTACTGAGTACATATGCCTGCTTATACTTTTCAGCAGTGCGTTATTATTTTATGTATAATCCTTTTTTTAAATGCAATTTGGGTTTTTTTTCTAGGTCGTGATACAATTCCCCTTCTTCTGTTTTGAGACAATTTATTAATTTCTTTTCTTTTTGCTTTTTAAGTTTATTAGCTAGCCATTTGCTACATTTGTTCGCATTTTCAAAATTAAATTGTTTAGTGCTTTTTATTTGTTTGGCTAGTTTTTCATTATCTACCAATTTTAGTTGGTGTTTTGTCCAAGACATCTTCTCTTTTATATCGACATTTTGTGGTTGTTTTTGTAGTTCTTCTTCTAATATTCTGTATTCCTCTTCCAGGTTTTCAATTTTTGCTCTCTTTTTTTTAATAATCTTTGGCCATATATGAAATTATGATTCCCCTGGTCACAGCTTTGGCTGCGTCCCAGAGGTTTTGTAGGCTGGTATGTTCTTTTACATTGCAATAAGCATCAAGGAGAAAGCTTTATAGGGAGACATAGCTTCTTCTATTTCTTTTTTAAAAAATAGGAATATTTGTCTTGGCTACATTTTGGAGATAGTTCTTCTTATTGCATTCCAACTGTCAAAAATCACTTTGTGTAGATTGGATGCTGATGCCAAAATACAAGGGAATTATAATTGATGTTGCAGAATATGCCAGAGAATTAAAGATTTTGCTTCTCTTGGTGAAACCCAATTCAAGCCAGGCATGAAACATTTGCAGAACTGACAACTACTGTGAAATAGTTGATGTTTCCTTGTCTGGCAAAAATGAGAAGGGGATTAAAGGTGTGTGGGTGTTAAAATCAAAACAATCCAAATCTCCAACAACAAATACTCTGTCCTACATATTTACCAAAAAAATAAATAAATCAAATCACAAAATACAAGCTGGGCGGATATGACCTCGTAGACGACCCTCACTCTATCAAGGACCTTGGAGTACTAATATCTAATGATCTAAGTGCCAGAGTTCACTATAACAACATTACCAAAAAGCATTAAGATTTATTAATCTAATCCTGCATAGCTTCTTCTCTGGTAATACTGTACTGCTAACTAGAGCATACAAAATATTTGCTAGGCCAATTCTCATCTGTCTGGAACCAACAGACAGATGAGAATTGGACATTTAATACAATTGAGCGAGTCCAGAGATATTTCATGCGAAGAGTCCTCCACTCCTCTGCTCACAAGAGAATATCTTATGCCACCAGGCTTGAAATTTTGGGCTTAGACAATTTAGAATTATGCTAAATACAGTCTGACCTAAGCATAGTACACCAAATTATCTGCTACAATGTCCTTGTGTTAAGTAGTCAATGACTACTTCATCTTCAGCTGCAACAATACATAAGTACACAATAGATACAAACGTAAGGTAAATCATTCCAAACTCGATTGCAGAAAATATGACTTCAGCAACAGAATGGTCAATGTCTGGAATGCACTACCTGACTCTGTGGTTTCATCACCAAACCCCCATAACTTTAACCTTAGAATGTTGACCTCACCCTATTCTTAAGAGGTCTGTAAGAGGTGTGACTAAGCACATCAATGTGCCTACTGTCCATGTCCTACTCTCCCCCATTTATTTGTATCCATTTCCCGTATTCATAATAATGTTTATATTTATATCTGTTACTTTATACATGCTTGACAAATTAAATAAAAGAAAGAAAGAAAGAAAGAAACAAAAAGAAAGAAAGAAAGAAAGAAAGAAAGAAAGAAAGAAAGAAAGAAAGATTGTTTGCTGCATTCACAAAATCAATATACTTGGAGTGATCTGCATATCGGTAAAGATAAATTAACATATCATGCAAATCAAAAGCCTCTGGTCCAGAAACTATTCTGAGGAGGGAAGTTTAGAATAAAATCTGGAACACAGAATTTATATACCGGTTCTTCTTGTGATCAAAAAGTAGGAGAAATTTTGTATCTTGTATACACTGATTTTGCCATCTGTTTCTGCAAAAGTTTTCCTAGTGGTACGTACATTGCTTTTCTCAAAATCTGCAAAATTTCAAATAGGCAAAATACCTGAAACAAAACATGTGAATGCAAACAAAGAGAAGCTAACCTAGAATGCTGAAACATATTTTCTGTTCACTGGTTGTAAAGTCAGCAATCAAGCCTTCCAAACAGTTGAGAAAAGCTTCTAAAACAGACACTCTGAATTACTGCCATGTGGATGAGTCTTGCCAATTTGAAATTCATCAGAGGAAAGTGACAGCAAAAGATCAGTGGGTTCCTGCAAAAAACTGTGATAGTCAGTCTTTAAGCAAACATATTCTGTAATTTATAAAAAAGGATGTGTAATACATTAGTTAGCTTTTATTTTTTCCTTCCATCATAAAGCTTCCTAAACCATATGGCCAAAATATTTTAAACATACATATATGATTGGCTAGTTGGCTTATAACTTAAAGACATAAGAGCCTAGGTCAGTGATGGCAAACCTATGGTACAGGAAGATTCTATATTAATAGAATCTTCTAAACCTGAAAGTAACCCTACATTCCTCACTTTTATTTTCCTGAAAACTAGGGAGGTCCTTTCAGAAATGTTCCACCCCCAATACACCTTTGAATTTAAAATTTGCTTTACCAAGCCATTGCATAGACTGTGGCTCTTTTTCCTCTCTCCCACGTTTGTTCCCACATTTGTTCCCTTGAAAATGTCCAAAGATACTTCACCAGAAGAGCCCTTCACTCCTCCACTCGAAATAGAATACTCTATGAAACTAGACTTTCAATCCTGGGCCTAGAAAGTTTAGAACTAAGACGCCTTAAACAAGATCTAAGTATTGCCCACAAGATCATATGCTGCAACATCCTGCCTGTCGGCGACTACTTCAGCTTCAACCACAACAACACAAGAGCGCACAACCGATTTAAACTTAATATTGACCACTCCAAACTTGACTGTAAAAAATATGACTTCAGTAACCGAGTTGTCGAAGCGTGGAACTCATTACCGGACTCCCTAGTGTCATCCCCAAACCCCCAACACTTTACCCTTAGATTATCTACGGTTGACCTATCCAGATTCCTAAGAGGTCAGTAAGGGGCGAGTACAAGTGCACTAGAGCAGCGTTTCTCAACCGGTGTGCCGCGGCACACTAGTGTGCCGCGAGACACAGCCAGGTGTGCCGCCAAGCTCCTAGGGAAAAAGGAGAGCTTAAGGAGAGCCCTGCCCAGCTGGAGATTCCCTGGCAGCACCAGGTAGAAGCCAGCAATGCAGCACCCTTTTCCAGTGCCGCGCAAGGAGCTGGGAGTTTGGGGTGGGGAGCGATGAAAGTGCGGAGGCCGGCGCCGCGGCTGCCCCCACCCCCCAGTGCCTCCATTCCCCTCGCGCCCCTGGCTTCTCGCTGCTGATGCCTGCCCGCCCTCCCGCTCGATCTGCCCCTTTCTCCAGCTCCTCCGGCGAGCGCTCGGAGAAAGCCTTCTCACAGCGGAGGTCGGAGAAGGTTCTTTGGAACATCGGGGGTGCGTGCGCGCGCGCGCTATATCCCCCAGCCAGTCTACCCGGAAAAGCTTTGCCGGCCTCCGCAGGGAAGGAAGAGAGAGAACAAGAGAGAGAAAGAAAGGAAGAGAGAGAAAGAGATAGCAAGAGAGACAGAATGAGAGAGAGAGAGAAAGAGAAAGAAAGAAAGAGACAGCAAGAGGGGGGAAGGAGGGAGAGAGAAAGAGAGCCAAAGAGAGAGGAAGGAAGGAAGAGAGAAAGAAAGAGATAGCAAGAGAGACAGAATGAGAGAGAGAAAGAAAGGAAAGAAAGAAAGAAAGACAGCAAGAGGGGGAAGGAGGGAGAGAGAAAGAGCAAAAGAGAGAGGAAGGAAGGGAGAAAGAAAGGGATGGAGAGAGAGAGAAAGAGGGAGGGAGAGAAAGAGGGAGGGAGAGAGAAATAGAGCGAAAGGGAGAAAGAGAGATTTTTTTGTCCAAACTTTTTTGCGCCCCCCCCCTCAATGTTCCCCAGGATTTTGAAAATGTGAATAATGTGCCGCGGCTCAAAAAAGGTTGGGAAACACTGCACTAGAGTGCCTTCCGTCCCCTGTCCTATTGCTTTCCTATATCTCCTATACCTTTCTTCTATTCCTATATCTCTTCTTCTATTCTTTCATTGATATCTTCTATTACTTTAGCTTCTTTTCTATTATTTCTTAGATATATTTTACTATGAGTATCTCCTCTATAACCTTCATCATGTATTTTACTATGTGTATATAGTTATATACCCACTAAAACACTCATTGTGTATTGGACAAAATAAATAAATAAAAATAAATAATATTATAGGCTGAAACTGCCTTCTGGAATCCAGTATAAAAGTCAAAGTATTTTGTTTGCTTGCTTGCTTGCTCCTCCTCCTCCTCCTCTTCTTCTTCTTCTTTTTCTTCTTCTTCTCCACCACCACCACCACCATCATCATCTCTCTTTCCATCATTTGCCACATTCAAAATTGGGAAGTTATACAAATGGTTCCCGTGTTATGGCCATAATTGAACCCACATTTCTGTTGCTACACGAAACATGTGTTAAATGTGTTTTGTCCCATTTTACAATCTAAATACAATCTTTGTGGCAACAGGGTGTTAATGTGAATCACTTGCTTCACTTGCTTCAGTTGTTGAACTGTTTAATAAATCTGGCTTCCCCATTTACTTTGCTTGTCAAAGGTTGCAAAAGTGGGTGACATGACCATGGGAAAACTTTAAGACTTGTGGACTTCAACTCCCAGAATTCTCCAACCAGTTATGCTGGCTGGAGAATTCTGGGAGTTGAAGTCCACAAGTCTTAAAGTTGCCAAGTTTGAAGACAATTGTAGACAATTTAATTGTAGAAATCCAGATGACCACAAGTTGACAGTAAGGAACTATAGAATAGTCTGTTTGCTCCCATCTTGTGATTTTCTGCTGTTTCGATATATCTAGGTGTTGTTTTCTACTTTGCCCTTTGAACAACACCATATCACAATCGAACATTGCTCAGGGAACCATTGGCGAGAGAGAACATTGCTCTCAAGGCACTGGACGAATGTTAACAGTGCTGCAGGAAAAAAAGAAAAAGAAATGGACAAAGGAAAACTTACAGTTTCTGCTTTTCAGATAAAGCTACCATCTCTAAATTTAATGTATACACTGCCTCCTTTTTGAAAGTGTAAAAAATATTTTAGTTTTCTTGGGTTTTTTGATGGCTTCTTAGTATAAGCCTATTAATCAAACAGCAAAACAAATGGCCGAAAAGAAACATTGCTGGATGCAGAAAGGATATAAATTAAACATAAATTTACAGAGGCAATAGGATTGATTTTATGACATGTTGTGTAACCTTCCTAAAGTATGGACAATGATGTCACTTTTAAAATTCTACCTTTCAGTATCCCAGGTGTGTCAGATACTGTTGTGATTCAGCCTGAGGCTGCTCAGGGACCAGCTGTGTCTCTGCTGGCTCCATGCCCGGAGGAGGATGACAGCGCAGTGGAGGGGGCTGAACAGTCGGACGGGGGAGAGGAAAATCAGGAATGGGAGGAAGGAGAACAGCATGAGAGCCCCGGGGGGGGGCTCTCCCCAGCCAGTAGCTTGGAGTCATTAGGTGATGACGCACAAGCTGTCATTCACATGAGACAGCGACGTTCAGAGCAACGAATGGAGCAGTTAAAGAGATATTTTGAAGTAGAAACAGCTGGGTTTGGGTGTGGTACTCATCAGCAGGGTTTAAAAGGCAGGCAAGCCCTTTAAGCCATGTGGAGTTTTATCAGCTTGGCATGGCGTTATCCTGTCTTGTTTCTCGGCATCTCTGTTCCTGGCTTGTGGCCCAGCAGCTTTGGAAGATCTGTGGGAGGTATAGGTCTGCTATCTACAGCTTTGGCTTGGCAGCAAGAATTCTGTATTGCTGCATGGACTTTTGGCCTTCGTGAATATATCTGAAGATACAGCATTTTCCTGTTTGTAAGGACATTTTCTGTTACCTGTGTTTTTCTTGGATTTTATAAAACTGCCTTTGCCTTTTACCAGTGTGTCTGGCTTCTCTTTTTGGGTTGGTATTGGCTTCTGTAGTGACCCAGACAGAACAGATACTATGTAAGAAATGTTGAAAAGTACATCAAATAACAGTAAAAGCATTGTTCTTCTACTGGTCATATAAAGATACATTATTCATTACTCTTATTAATGGTAATGTCACTGAAGATCTAGGAACATTTTTCCCTCTTATGAAAGACAATGAACCTAAACTATTTAATTAAAAAAAAATAAGCTCAACAGATACCTATGGGAAAACCAACATTGTAACCTAATGAAGTTTCCTCTGAAGAAATGTTTAGAGGCACTTTGGAGAGGAGAATGACAAAATACATTTGCATAGTTTGTGCTGCTGATTTTATTTAATTTAAGATGAATGACCTGTGAGGCATTGTTAAGAGCTGTAAATATAAAGAGCCTTTTGATATTTCTTAATGCAAAGCGAGTGCTAAATAAAAGAGCTGAATCCAAAGTCAAACTTGACATTCTTTAGTATAAATCTGTGGAGAGATGCTGTCACTTGAATAAACTATGGGGCTCTGGATGAAGTACATCAATTGATATACTTCCACAAAAAAAAATAATAATAAAAATTGAACTGATATACAACTACAAAAAGTGTGGCACTGTGGACATGATCTTCATAGCCCAACAGCTCCAAGAAATGTGTCAGGAGCAGAATCATGAATTGTACACCACATTCGTGAATCTCACTAAGGCATTTGACACTGTCACTTCACTGTCATGAAGGCCTGGGTGGTGCATCATGTCAAAATTTGGGTGCCCTGATAAATTCATCCTGATGGTACATCAATTTCATGATGGTATGATGGCCTGTGCACTGAACAATGGAGAAGCTTCAGAGGCCTTTTCTGTCGCAAACAGCAGCAAGCAAGGGTGCGTGTTGGCACCAACCTTGTTCGGCTTAATGTTTTAAGCCATGCTATCAGATGCCTTCCAGAACAGTTCCTTGAGAGTTAGCCTGAGATACAGAACCTATGGGAAACTGTTCAACCTGTGTAGACACCAGGCTGTCACCAAGAACAAGGAGACTGTGCTATGTGACCTCCTCCTTGCTGACAACTGTGCCCTGAATGCTGGATCAGAGCAGGAAATACAAGCCAGTGTGGAAAATTTTGCAAAAGTTTTGGTCTCTTTATCAACATAAAGAAGACCAAAGTGATGCATCAGCCAGCTCCAAAAACCAAATAACAAGAGCCCACCATCACAGTAATGAGACAAAAGCTACAAGTAATGGGCCAACTTACATATCTTGGCAGCACCCTCTCCTGTGCAGTGACAATTGACATTGAAGTCAACTGCAGAATCACCAAGGCAAGCTCTGCATCTGGCAGACTAAAGACCAATGTGCGGAACAAATGTGAAATAAGCCTTGCTATAAAGCTCAAAGTCTAACGAGCAGTAATGCTAACTACTCTATTGTATGTCAGTGAGACTTGGACTGTATGCAGGAGACATGCTAGGCAATTAAACCACTTCCATATGACCTGCCTCCATGGAAATCTGAGTATCTGGTAGCAGGATAAGGTGCTGACACTGAGGTCCTCTCCAGAGCAGGCCTGCCATCAATTCCCACTCTGCTGATGAAAGCCAAGACACACTAGGCAGGCCATGTTGCTAGGATGCCATATCATGGCATCCCTAAACAGCTCCTCTGTGGTGAGCTGTCTAAAGGAAAGTGATCACATGGGAAACAAAGAAAGAAATACAAAAACATATTGAAGGGCTCCTTCAAGACCCTCAATATCTGGCACAAGATTGACCAACATGGCACATGCTGATCCACCAAGACTGCTAGACATCTGAGGCCTGAAGAACATTCATAGCGGAAGAGAAGCGAGCACTCCGCAAAGCCAGAGCTGCAAATACTGTGGCAATGGTGCCCACGCCCAACATGTGGCAAAATATTTTGTGCTCATATAGGCCTTACCAGTCATCTACGGAGATATTGGGTACAGCCCAAAATCCATTAAATGTTAAGGTCCTCTTCGAATATGATGGAGGAATATCCTATCAACTGAGTCATTAAAAAAGGAATAAATAATTTAGCTAATTTTGCTCTTGAGTACACAAATCTAATTTCAAGATATAATTCACTCACAGTGTACGGGAATCACTTCTCTTTGGGTATAAAATAGGCACGTCAATGCTTCATTTTTTTCTGCTAAAAGTGAAACCTATTTATTCTAGTAAATATATGAATGGAATGGTTATATGTGTGACTCAAGAAAAACCCAACAATCATTTGCTAGATCAGATATAGCATAATGGTGTTTTCAACTCTCTACTTAAGAACTTAATTCGTTCCGTGACCAGGTTCTTAAGTAGAAACAATTTTTCCCATAGGAATCAATGTAAAAGCAAATAATGCATGCAAACCCATTAGGAAAGACATAAAAGCTTGGAATTTAGGTGGGAGGAGGAGAAGGAGGAGAGTGGCTGTCGAAGGAAGAAGGTGAGGTGAGGGGAATAAAAAAAATCCAAAACTTTAAGGCTTAAAAAAAAGAGGTACTCTGAGAGGTACTCTGAGGAGGAGCATGTGCCTTCAATACATCTGGCGCGAGGCTGCCTCCCATACACTGCCTCCAATACACTGGCTGCTGTTGCTACCTGCTGGCTCTTGCTTCCCATGCTGAAGGGCTCCCCTCTCCTCTCACTCACTTGCTTTGTAGCCAGCGCCTTTCCTTTGCTGTGGTGACTCCTTGGCTGCCCAGAGCGAAGGGAGCGCTTCTTTTCTTTGGGAGCTGGCAGAAATCCAAGTGCCCAGAGAAAGGAAACTGCCTTGTTTGCTCTGGACTGCCAAAGCCTCCTTAAGCGCCACCAAAAGGTTTCTCTGGCTGTCCAGATGGCCGGGATTAAAGGGGGAATGGCAGGAAACTGGCCGGGCCTTTGTGCCGCTCTCAAATTTCCTGGGAAATTTTTCCAGGCTCGGGTTCTTAAGTAGAAAATGGTTCTTAAGTAGAGGTGAAAAAAAATCTTGAACACCCAATTCTTATCTAGAAAAGTTCTTAAGTAGAGGCATTCTTAAGTAGAGGTACTACTGTATATTGTTTTTTGCAGAGGTGATGCTTGTTATTACTTGTTGTTAAAAATTATTATTTTTAGCTCTTAGTATACTGTCAATGGTTTTTGCATATACAGATGTATCAATATTCTTCCTGCGCTTTGTTAAAAAACAAAGAATGTTCACAGTAAGGCCGAAACATAAGAATAACAATAAAAATAGACATCTAGAGTACCACTTGAACACTATCACCATTGACAAAATCAGCATTGGTCAATTGCAAAAGGCATGCGGGGCATTGCCCCAGGTCATTTCAGTGGCATTTTTTTCACAAGCTTCTGTTTCTGTGCAAACAACAAAACAGAAGCTCACGAAAGAAAGAAGGTCTTGCCTCTTGCTGTGCTGCCAGTGTTGCCAACTGGTCTTTGGATCTCTACAGGTCTCAAATACACATGCTCTACACATGCTCAAATACACACATCTTTCAGATTGGGCATGCACACATGCAGTTTGGGCATTCCATTTCTAAAAGTTCACCATCACTGCACTGGTATGTTTGTTTTTAAGGTGGGCTGACTATGACACTTTAGAGAAACAAAACCTCCTGTTGTATGCACTAGCATTTCAAATGAAAAGGAGAAAGACCGAACAAACTAATCAATTTCAAACCCCACTTCTTCACTGGAGTGAAAATGTAATTGCTCTAGTTTTAGTGGGGGAATCAACTGTTTCTTACAAGTCAAGGTAAAAGTGTGTTTTCTTTGTGTCTCCAAAGGTTCTTCAGGAACTGATAATTCATTACATGTTTGCAAATTACATGATTCTCACTGAAGCTGGGATCTGACACTGAGCTAAAAAAGAAGCAGTCAGCATCTTCTCAGATCAATACATCTGCATAGCATGGTATAGAATAGGATGGCAAAAAAAGAGAAATGATAAAAAAAAGATGAGTGAAATACTTGGAAAGCCCTTATTCTCTCTATTGCTGGGACTGGGAGGGGACTTTGGGAAGAAAACATTTGCTGTCATACTAGAAACCTGGAAGGATTAGGGATCTTAGGGCTTAGTGTATTTATAGAGTGGATGGGGATGAATTTTTTTTTTAAATTACATTGGAGTTTTTAAGTTCTTTTACTCATATCATTTGGATTTTTGAGATGTATACTGTTATTTACTTTGATATGCTGTGAGCCGCACCGAGTCCTTGGAGAGGGCAGCATACAAATCAAATAAATGAATGAATGGATGGATGGATGGATGGATGGATGGGTGGGTGGGTGGATGGATGGATGGATGGATGGATGGATGGATGGATGAATGAATGAATGAATAAATAAATAAATATCTCTCCCACTTTTCATTACCCTATTAGCATTGACAACGTTCAGCCTTGAAAGACTATGGTATTGTGCTCTGGAAAGAGTTCTTAAAACAGCAGCTAGTGTGGCTAAAAAAGGCCAATTCGAGAGTGGCAATCCCTTTCACACTGAGGGCAGATCCATTATGTCCCCTGTCCAGCCCCCAGATTTTGATGGTTCCAGGACAGCCCCTTTGCCTCAGCCTGCCAAACAAACGAACAAACATTACCCTATTATCAAATAAAACACATGTAACATCCCCTTCCCACAATAACTCCAATTTTTCTTAATTATTTTTTTAAAAAAAATCATTTTAATGTTTAGGTAATCAAATATTGTGTCTGTGTATGAGAGGGGAGGACGAGAAGGATATACAGTTAGTTCTCAATTTACAACAATTTGCTTAGTGACCATTCAAAGTTACAACGGCACTAGATAAAAGTGACTTATGGATGTTATTCATACACACAAGCATTGCAGCATCCCCATGGACACTTAATCAAAAAAAAAAATTCAGATGCTTGGTAACTGACTCATATGTATTACAGTTGCAGTGTGTTCTGGGGTGATGTGATCACATTTTGTGACCTTCTGAGAAGCAAAGTCAATGGGAAAGACAGATTCACTTATCATGTTACTAACTTAACAGATGCACTGATTCACTTAACAATTATGGCAAGAAAGGTTGTAAAATGGGGAAAATACTTAACAGTTGTCTCATTTAGCAAAATAAATTTTAGGCTCAATTGTGGCCATATGTTAAACCTGTAGTTTCAGAATTTAAAAAAGTTGAAATAAGGGAATAAAAGCACTGAAGCAATGCTATTTCCGAACAAAAAGAGACCTTCACTATAATCTTAGTATGGAATCACAAGGTTTTTTTTAAAAAAAACCAAACATATAGCCATCAAAAATAAAATTAAACATGTGTTCTTCCGCTTCTTTATATTCTCCCAAATTTTATCTGATCTACATAAGAGAGGAGTGATTCCTGTCTCCTTCATTCTAAAAAGATAGTAATAATGCTGGTATATTGCTTTAGATTTTGTGAGCTACCATATTTTCAGACACATAAAATTGTAATTGTCTTAAAATGAAGACACTTTTGAGCTTTCATAAAAATCAGTGGAATCCTGTAAAGTTCTGCACGATTCTTAATATACAGTAGTTCTATTTTGATATTTAATGGTACACAGGAACTGAAAAAAAGTAATGTAAGATTTATATTGTGTATAATTTTTATTTTCATGTACTGCACATAGTTATAAAGACACACTAATTATAATTACATACTGCTACTGCTATGCACTTGTAAGTATTTTTCACCTCTTCAGATAAAATTACAAAGATCATGAATTGGAAAAAGGGAAAGATTAATTGTACATTTTCTTCTACTCTGTGTGCCATAGACGGTAAAGTTATATAAAGCACTTTACTTTAAAATTCAGAAGATTTATGCATGACCTAGAGAGCATAAATGTAGAGATAGAGGCCATGTGGAAGTTGTGTTCAGCAAACTGCCTAACTCTAACTTTTTTTTACTATTTTAATGGGCCTTTCATGCCTACATGATCTCATCCAGTTCATATAGCCACAATAATTTAGGACATAATCTCTGGCTGGTATGTGATTTCATCTAGGTTGTATCAACAGGATATTCTTAAGGATTTGTGGGGAGAATTTATCAATGAAAATGCTGTTGCTCTTTTTTATCATTTGCTACTTGGTAAACTGTATAAAAAGCATAAACACTGCAAAGACAGCCAGATATCTTAGCATCCTGCAATGACCTGTCTCTAATTGCAGCACAAAGATTCATATATAGTGACAAGAGTTTTGTTTATACGATTTTCTCTAGGAAAACATTATCTCCAGGGGAATGATTAAACTAATGGTCTACCTCATTTAGGAAAGAGAACATTACTAACTTATTTTTGAGTGCTTTCACTATTATATTCATTTATGACTTAACCAACATGGTTTGACAAGGCATTTTATCTCAAGTAGCATCTCTCAAGAGATTAATGTGCTATTAGACCAAGTGAACTAAATGAACATTGAAAAAGTTTTAACTGTGTGCAAGTTACTTTTAATTAAATCACAGAAAACATGAGGAAATTACCCAGAAAGGCCTGGATTACTACAGGGGAAATATTCCATAGACTTCCAGTACTCCAAGACCATTATAATTCATAGATAATGTATTTTACTAAGAGTCCTTATGGGTTTGTGTACCCATAATTTGCTTCAGTAATTTTGATCAACTCTGGGCTGGAGAGGAAAGTGACTTGCCCCCAATCACTAGATAGGATGTGGTGATGCAAAATACAGTGGCTCTCTCAAAATTCTGATACTGTATTAAGTAGGTCCAGCATAATTTCAATATGTCAACAATCCATCCAGAATTACTTTCTACACACTGATTTATCGTACTTACTTACTTTAAGCTTACTAATCTTAAGGCAATATCTTGAAAATGAATGGCATATTTATATTTGGAAAATCACTGGATATTCAGGTAGTCCTCAACTTACAACAGTTCATTTAGTGACCATTCAAAATTAGAATGGCACTGAAAAAAAGTATAGCCATTTTCACACTTGCAACTGTTGCAGCATAACCATCACATGATCAAAATTGAGATGGTTGACAACTGATTCATATTTATGAGTTTCGAGTCCCAGGGTCATGTGATCATTTTTTATTTATTTTTTTGCAAGCAAAGCAGGTGTGAAATGCTGCTGGTTAAGCCCAGTTCCAGTGTACTGCTAGCAGTGAGTGTTGGTGATTCAGAAAACTAGTAGCGGCGGTAGTGCAAGGCTCCACCAACCTGTCCAGACATCACAATTTTCATGCTTTTAACCCTCTGCACATGTGCAAAGCCTTACGCACATGTGAAGAGGGTGAAAAAGTGTGTGCAATGGGGGTGAAAAAGTGTGAACTAGTAGGGAAGATAAGTAGATTTCACTGCTGAAGCAAAGTCAACAGGGAAATCAAAGTTTCCATACATTACCGCCCTTATTGTGTCTGCAGATTCTCGCCCAGCCACCCTGTTTAGGGTGACATTCCCTCCTGAATAAGGTGGAAACAGTGGAACCCTTACAGGGTAGAGCTGAGAAATTTGTTCAGTTTCTTGCAGATAAAGTCACTCAGATTCAGAATGATCTGGATGCCAATTAGGCAACAGGGTCAGGTCTTAGTCCTGTTATTTGAGAAAGGTTTGACCCGATAACCCCTGAGGAAGTGGACAAGGGCATGGGAACTGTGAGTTCCTCCCCCTGTCCAATGGACCATTGCCCCTCCTGGCTGGTCTCAGCCAGTCGGGAAGTGACATGTGGCTGGATCCAGGTGTTGATTAATAATTAATAATAATAATTTATTAGATTTGTATGCCGCCCCTCTCCGAAGACTCGGGGCGGCTCACAACAACAATAATAATGTTACAGTGGAAAACAAATCTAATATTAAAAGACAGTTAAAAACCCCATCATTTAAAAAACCATGCAACACACACATACCATACATAAAATGTAAAAGCCTGGGGGAGGTGTATCAGTTTCCCCATGCCTGGTGATACAGGTGGGTCTTAAGTAATTTTCGAAAGACAAGGAGGGTGGGAGCAGTTCTAATCTCTGGGGGAGTTGATTCCAGAGGGCTGGGGCCCCCACAGAGAAGGCTCCTCCCCTGGGGCCCACCAAACGGCATTGTTTAGTCCATGGGACACGGAGAAAGCCAACTCTGTGGGATCTTATCGGCCGCTGAGATTCATGCAGTAGAAGACGGTTCCAGAGGTATTCTGCTCTGATGCCATGTAGGGATTAACGCGTGCTTGAATGAGGGGTCGTTTCTGCAGCCATTGAAGGAGGTGGCTGTATGACCCCTCCTTAAGAAACCATCCCTGGATCCAGCCAAATTGAAGAACTATAGGGCAGTCTCTAACCTGCCCTGTTTGGGTAAGGTTGTTGAGAAGGTGGTAGCACTCCAGCTCCAGTGGTCCTTGGATGAAGTTGATTATCTGGACTCCTTTCAGTCTGGTTTCAGGACCGGTCACAGCACAGAAACCCTTTGATCATGCTGATGGATGATCTCTGGTGGGCCCAGGATAGGTGCTCCTCAACCTCTCAGCAGCCTTCAATACCATCGACCATGGTATCCTTCTGCAATGGCTGGAGGGATTGGGAGTGGGAGTCACGGTTTTACAGTGATTCTTCTTTTATCTCTTCAGTCGTTCACATTCAGTATTTAGTGGGGGGGGCACAGGTCCACCCTTCGGCCTATCCTTTGTGGGGTGCCACAGGGGTCTGTCCTCTCCCCCCTACTATTTAACATCTATATGAAGTTGCTGGCCAAGAGCATCCAACGGCATGGGGTGAGGTATCATTAGTACGCTGATGATACCCAGTTATACATCTCCAACTCATGCCAATTCAGTAAGGTGGTGGATGTGAGTATGTCAATGCATGGAAGCTGTAAATTGGGGGGGGGGAACAGGTTCAAACCCAGACAAGGCCGAGTGGCTATGGGCATTCTCTCCTAAGGACTATTTGATCTGTCCATCCATTGTTCTGGGGAAAGAAACATAGTCCCCTCAGATAGGATCCACAACTTGGGTGTCCTCCTGGATCCACAGCTGAACCTTGATCACCATCTCTCGGCTGTGGCCAAGGGGACCTTTGCCCGGGTTCGCCTGGTGTAACAGTTTTGGCCCTATCTGGACCAGGAGCCTCTATGCCAATTGCTCAGGCCCTCATCACATCCTGTCTTGATTATTGCAACGCATTCTACATGGGGCTACCCTTAATGGGTGTTTGGAGACTCCAAATTGTCCAGAATGCAATCACATGAGTTGTCATGGGTGTACCTCCATGAGCTTCACTGGCTTCCTATTAGTCTCTGGGCACAATTCAAGGTATTGGTTATTACCTATAAAACCCTTTATGGCTCAGGGCCAGTTATTAGGAATTTACACTTGCATTGCTAGTATATAGAGTGCCCTTTATAAATTCACAATGCATCAGGAGAAAGTCTATCAGATGTATCTTTAGAAAACAAAAAAATCTGTGGAAACTATGAAGTCCAGATATCTTCTGAATAGAGTACATTGGCTTATTTACAGGATTGTTATGGAAGTGGCTAGTTAAACTTGCTCCAAAATGTAGGCAAATTTGAAAGAAAGTAAATTTGTCAGTTCTTTGAGAGACCAGAATACAGACGGAAACAGAGGTTCCTCTTATTAAGACACTGAAACCATTGAGTCTCTTCATATAAATACCATATAAACAATTAGATCTCCCTGTTTGCCTTCTTTTGCAACAGAATTGGCAGTGCAACCCAAAATGACCTACAGTGAGATGTTTGGTAAGAAAAAGACCAATTATTTTTTAAAGATATCTTTTTTTAAAAAAAAATGTAGTGGAGGTGTATTTTTCCCTTTTCATGCTCCATCATGTCATTTTGCTTTGCTCTGCCTGGGAAAAGAACGAGGTCAAGTGTCATTTACAAGCTTGTGAGACAGGGAGGGAGCATAGCCCAAGGTGATGAATGCATTGGCAGAAAACCGATTATGCTGCTGTCAGCATTTAGTTAGCTAGCTGTCAGTAATTCTAGCCATGACTGCTCTTGTTCCTAGCACCCCAAGTCAAAATGCTCTCACTCTATTAAGAACATGTGAAATAAGGTAAGTTTCTTAGAGATACATATGCCAGCTGCACTGTGCAAATCCTTCAAAAGGAGTGTTTTGGAAAGTAGGAGAGCAAAGCAAACCTGTTCTCTCAAGTGCCTGCGCAGGACTGGAAGATGTTGAAGCTTTAATGTTTCCAAAAAGAAGATCTGCAGAGCTTTAAGAACCAGATCAACTGTTCCTGCAGATGCATAAACCAACAAACACAACTGTACAAATCTTGCTGGTTTTGCCACTAAGAGATACTTAATTGTATTCTAAAAGAAACGGGGGGGGGGGGTCAGTAACATTGAGAATGTTTTTTTTTACTCCTTTCTGGTAATTCTCTAACTAAGTTAGTCCTCAGTGATAACAGAAGGACCTTGTTTCATAGGTAGAGATAAAGTGACTCCCAACACAATCACCTGCCTATCTGCAAGGCCATTCAAAGCTTCAAGGGTGTGCTTTGCTTTGATGAAGTTTCAACAAAAGTATCCCTTCTATCTAGTGAAGTGGAAAAGAAATAGCTTCTAAGCATGCTGAAAAGCCCTAATGTTGAATCAAAGTACCAATGGAGATAAATGAAACCTGTCTCACTCCATCCTAACTCTACAAATTATCAGGACAGACCATAAGGGGGTGCACATTGGTGATCCTTTGGTATATTATGAACATTAAAGTAGGATCATCACACCGATTTAACACAGATATGTAAGATATAATAAGGGCTTGTTTCAAAATAGGCTAGGATGTCCTAGCTCAGTTAATTTATTTCAACTTGATTATTTTCCACAATTAAAAATATACCGTAAGTCTCTATTTATTCCTATTTGCATTTCCATTTGCAGAGAAAGAGGCAGGGGGGAAAACTCAGCAGACATTTATTCAGGCTAAGCTAAGGAGACATTAAATGTTTTGAAAAGAGGGATCCCTGCATGCTGTAGAATCACTTTATTGTATCATATTGTATCTTTTTAAAACAATTTATTACAAACTATCTGTTGGGATGTTAAGCTAAATCGTGGATATTCCTTTCCTTTAAAAAAGAAAAATAGATTGGATTTTTGTCAGTAGTGTTGCTTTCAAATTATTTCCCACCTACAGAAGTATAACAAAAGTTTCTTCTTATATTTCAGTGTAATAGAACACATTTGGGAAACAGGAACAAAATCTATTTGATACACTTTTTTAATGGGGAACCCCCCCCCCCCCAAAAAAAATCTATGACTCTGCAATCACATGTTCAGATATGGCTTGCTATCATTGTTTTCATAGGTCTGACATATGTAACCCACATATGCACAAGTCAAAGTAGGTACTATCAAAATGTGGGGCTGTTGTGTGTGGGTGGAAATTTCAGGAATTTCAAGGACAAAATTGAGGTTAAGCTGATTTCCCCAATATGGATGCTACAACCATCTGTCTTTGTAGCACAGTCTTTAATAAGCTGTATAGATCCATGTCCAGACCTCAAAGATGGAAGCTGCAAACCTCTATCTTAAGGAGATAAGTGCATAGGAAATAAAGCCAAATTTAATACACATTTATTAAAATTAAAGGTGGCGAAAAGATTGATGTGCTCAGGGTAGATGTCCAACCTAATATGGAATACAGACAATTATGGTAGCAGACAAGAAAACATTAAACTGGTGTGTTATGCTGTGTATTACTTAGTGTATCTGCAGAAGAATAAATCATCTTAAAGTATATTAGTATAATTTAATAATACATTTTTATCTCATTTTCTATTTGCACTGTAAATTAGTCCAGCAGTGTGATTTCAGTAGGCCTATCTGGGAGAATAGCAATTCCATTTGTTGAAAAATGGTGGATAGAAAACACACTGAAGCAGGCAGGGAATTGGTTTGCTTAAATCCAGAACATCATTCCATTAATTAAGCAATATACTATGATTGCACTGGCATCTTTCCCAATGCATAAGTGAGTTTAATTTGCAGCATTGCTATATGGAAGGTGTGCCAACATGAACCTTGAATTTTAATGGAAAACATTTTGAATAATTTTCAACACAGGGAATGGAAATTAATGAAGTGCATATTCTCTATGCTGATTCCAGAAGGCAGAGAGTGCATGTCTCTGTATGATGGGCAGAGCAATTCAGAAAATGAATGACCCTCAAATGGACATAAGAAAGTCCTAGTGAATTAGTGATTCCAGCACAGGACAGCATGGATGGATTTATTGTGAACCTGAGGCTTTTCTCTTCACTGCCAAGCAATGCCCAATACTCCAAACAAAGCAGGAACTTAAAAGTCTGGGGTGTTTGTTCAGCAGGTGCAGTATACCAGCCATTACATACTGAATCCATTGACTTTTAAGTTAGTTAATTCAGTACTGATGGATACAGCTCACGATATTGAACTGACAGATGGGTAAACAGAGTGACAGTACAGAGACACAGTCAGACAAGACTACCTGGCTCAGAATTTCATTTGAAATCTTAGCATTAGAATTACACCAGTCAAACTGATTTAAACACATACTGATTATTTTCTGCTAGTAATGTATACTAAGAAGAGATAGAAATCTCTTATGTGGCTAATCAAATATTCTTCTGAAAACACAGAGAGTCCCAGCATACTAAGGACTCTATTCAGATATCCTCCAGCCACAGAGTACACTGCCATCAAATATCAATCAATCATAGAGAGCCTTCTAGTCCAACTCTCTTCTCAGGCAGAGGACCTTATACCATTTCAGACAGGTGATTATCCAACGTTTTCTTAAAAACTTCTAGTGATGAAACATCTACAATTTCTAGAAGCAAGCTGTTCTTACTGGTTAATTGTCTCTGCTGTTAGGAATATTTTCTTTAATTCTGGGTTGCTTCACTTCTTGATTAGTTTCATCCATAGTTTCTTTTTCTTGCCTTCTGGTTCTTTAGAAAATAAACTGACCTCCTCTTATCCAGACATCTCTCTAGCTTCACAGAATTTTGAAGGACAAGGAGCTGGATCTTTAAAATTCCAGAGAATGAAATTGATCACATTCCAAATTTTTACTTTCCATAGAGGTCATGTCTGGTTTTGGGTTAACAATGTGATTGTTTGATAAGCCATGGTAAGGAAATCATAGCTTGAAAGTATATGTGAAAATTCAGCAGTAGAAAAGAGAGACCAAAGTTAAACTGGTGTTAAACTGTCTAGTTTTGCTGCATGCTCAGCAAAACAGCATTCAGTTAGAATGAATGTCTATGAGCTGCCCCTCAATTACTTTATCCCTACTATGGAGTTGAAAAGTTAGAATTCTTAGTTAGAACTTAGATCTTTATGCTTGAATAATGTTTCTTTGACTGTAGACAAAAGGCAAAGAATTAAGATGGTTGGTATTCAGGATGCCTTCTGATACCATGATTTATTCATTGTGTGTCATCATGTTGCTATCAGTTTTTAGTGATTGCTTACATAGATTTTCTTTGTGACAATCTGAACTTGATCCATCAAATTTTTCAATGGTGCACTCCTTACCACTGTAACTGAATCTAACACTTCTACTACTGCTTCTCACTTTCCAGAAATACAGTCTTCTTCAAATGCCTTCACATAATATGTCCAAAGTAGAATAAGGTGAAATTGTCTTTCTGTATTTATTTGCTCAATGATTCTCTTCCCCCCCCGCCCCCCGCACACACACACAATTCATAGTATTTTCAAAGAATTTCAGAAGCATCAATATTCTTTCTATTCTGCTTTTTCAAAATCCAAATTTGCTTTTAAAAATACCAAAGGAACACCAAATTTCCCATGATTCTGAACTTTGTTGGCATATTATGCCATCTGTATATATTTTCCTTTGATATCTACGCAAGGGTCCTTTTTGTGGACTTTAGTTCAGCCTTCAACACCATCATACCAGACATTCTTTTCACGAAACTAAATCAGCTAGCAGCACCTGAACACATTTGTATCACAAGCTTCCAAACAGAGAGAAAGCAGCTGGTGAAGCTAGGCAAAATCACATCAGATACCTGTACAATTAGCACAGGCCCCCCACAAGGCTGTGTACGCTCACCACTTGTCTTTTCTCTATACACCAATGACTGCATCTCAAATGATCCATCTGTTTGAAGTTTGCAGACGATACAACAGTGATTGGCCTCATTCGAGACAATGATGAAACCACATACAGACAAGAGGTTGAACAACTAGTATCATGGTGCGACTGGAACAATCTAGAACTGAAGACATTCAAATCTGTAGAAATGGTGGCAGACTTTAGGAGAAACCCTTCCACCTTTCCACCTCTCACAATACTAGACAATACAGTATCAACAGTAGAGACCTTCAAATTTCTAGATTAAAATGGTCACTTAACATTAAAAAAAATCATCAAAAAAGCACAATAAAGAATGTTAGGAAGCTCAAACTGGCCAAGGAGCTGCTGATACAGTTCTACAGAGGAACCATTGAGTCTCTCATCTGCACCTCTATAACTGTCTGGTTTGGTTGTGCAACCCAACAAGACCGACACAGACTTCAGAAGATAATCAGAACTGCAAAAAAAAAAACAACCAACAATTACTGCCAACCTGCCTTCCATTGAGGACCTATATACTGCACAAGTCAAAAAGAGGGCAGTGAAAATATGTACTGACCCCTCACATCCTGGACATAAACTGTTTCAACTCTTACCCTCAAAATGTTGCTACAGAGCACTGCACACCAAGACAACTAGACACAAGAACAGTTTTTTTCCCAAACGCATCACTCTGCTAAACAAATAATTGCCTCAAAACTATAAAACTATTTACTAAGTCTGTATTACTATTACTACTAGTTTTTTCTCATCATTCCTATCACCAATTTCCTCCCACCTGTGACCATATGACTGTAACCTGTTGCTTATATCTTTATGATTTTATTAATATTGATTGTTTCATTATTGTTATTTGTACCCTATGACTACCATTGTGCTGTACATCATGATTCTTGACAAATGTATATTTTCCTTCATGTACACTGAAAGCACATACACCAAAGACAAATTCCCTGTGTGTCCAATCACACTTGGCTAAAAAAGAATTCTATGCTATTCTATTTAACTTAGTTTAAAATGACTCAGATGAAGGAAGAAGCAGCCAGATATACGGTGTAAAAAAAAGTTAGGCAAAGAGTATTGTAAAAGGATAAAAGCAAGAACATGTTCCAGACTCATGATCTGGATTTGAGTGATTATTATAAGTATAAAATTGGGGCATTTTCTTACCCACGCTAATTTTATCAATAATTTTTAATTGTTCAAATAGTTTTTCTGTGTCTTAGATAATATTTGGTCAAACTATTCTCAGAGCTGTCAATTGGCTTGGCTAAGAGCCCAGTGATCATTGTTATAGTGTAGTTTAATAAAGAAATTGTGCTTCAGATCATATTCTAGTGAATTGTCTTTTTCCATGACACTATCTAGGCCATCTTCAATATATATGTAACCAAATATATGTATGCAACCATCCTTGAGAAGACCATGAATTTATGAATTGCTGTTCTGTTTTAAGCAGAGGAAGCCCATAACACTAGGAACCCATTTAGTTAAAAATATGTATCTTTGAATGTGTGTGTTGGTATATATGTGCAAGCATATATGGATGCAACTATGAATATGCATGTTTAAGTATGAAAATGCTACATTATTTGCCTGGAAATGCCATGCTTTATCAAATCCTTGTTAGATATGTTCAACAAAAACACAGTTAATGCTATAGCAAAGTAAAATTGACAGTAATGGCCAAGAATGGACTTAAAGGCCCATGAGCTCAAAATGTCAAATATAATAGAAGTTGACAATACTTCAGGTTTTTGATTGCATGGGTTTCTTGATTTCCTGTAAATCCAGAATAATGGATTTAAGACATATGTTGGCATAGCACTCATTTTCCAGTGTAAATTGCTGGAAAAGATCAATAACACTCATCATTTGTGTGAAAAACACTTCTTCCTTATGAAAAATAGAAATCATCCACATGAAAAGCATTCATCTGGAGGTATAATGAATTACTAAAAAAACCCATACTATTTACAAAATACAATTGCATGAGAAATTTATCACAGCATTGTACTCTTTACATTAAAACTAGTTTTTCTCCTTCCTTTCTTAACTTGTTTTTGGATATAGCAGTGCCATAAGAAATGGCTTTCAATTTATTGGTATACATTATCTGTCTCTTTTCAAAGATTCATATTTGACTATGGCTTTTATTAGAAAAAGAGCTACCCATATAAAACTTTGAGTACAATTGGCCTGTCAAACTGGTGCAGAAGTTGGTGATAAATCAATGGCTTGTCCCACTATCTTTAGAAGGCCTGATGTTTATGAGAACTTGGGAGGGGTGATTTTCATGAGGGAGAAGATGCAGCCACCAAGCATTCTTTCCAGTGGTTCAAGGCCATCCTATGTCCACCACATGAGTGGGAATGGAAGGAGGATTTGCCATGCTTATACAATTTGAGTAGGCAATGTGACAAGTTTGTGGGTTGGGAACAAGGGATGTGAACGTTCAACTGGGTGAGAAACTCAGATTTGGGTTTCCCTGTATAGGTGCCAGGATGGCTCTGGAAATAAATTGGAACTTTGAGGAATACTTCGACTTGAACTCTGATTTAGTTTGTATGCTACCTGGAACTTTGACATGGAGTTATTTCCAAGTAAGCGGGTAGGTTTACAGACTTAATATGGCAGTCTTTATTTTTACTTACCTCCAATTTCTAAATATGAGCATATTCTGTAACCACCTGTGTGTTGAACAAATACATTAATCTATATCAATAAAAACTCATGATCAATCAGAGTAAATAGTGGTAGATTCATATCAGAAATTAGAGTACATAAAATATTTAAGAGTAGACTTCGGTATTACTACTTAGAATGTCAAAAAGGGAAGGTGTGTATTATACTTCCTCCTGCTTTCACACATCTCAATTATAAGAAAGAAAAGACAGTAGGTAATTCCCCATGAAAGATAAGTGATACTTTCACATGTGATTACTCTTGATTCAAAACATCCAGGTATCATGTTAAATTATTGTCATTTGTATAGTGTCGTGCTATTTATTGTTTGGTTTTCCAAAAGAAATATTTCAAAGAGAAACTGTTCTAAAATACTGAGAAAAAAGTAGACCAAAGGACAATCAAAGCCTGTAGGAAAACTGTTCACCGCTGCATCTTATGATCATTTTGACAATGACCTCTACAACACTGGGCATGAATGGAAAAGCAAAAGCAGGCAACCACATTTGCTATTCAATATTTGCCCTGAGTCTCCTTAGTCTGAGTCACTGACCTGTCATTCAAGCAACGCATAAGACAGCTATTCAGTTCCTCTTTCATTCTCGCTGAAGAAGGAAAATGCTTTTGACTTGATGTCAGTGCCCACAAAATGCAGAAAAAGAGTGATGACATCAGCATGAAAGCTTTCCTTTACATTAACTGGGAGAGAAGGCATTTCTCTCTTGCCATCAAATTCACACTCAGACTGAAAGTGACCTGTATGAAAAAGAGGACAGTACTTCCCCAGCCTTCAAAGAACTTGGGAGCCTGTGTAAAATCTAGTGGACAATATGTCTTCCTTTTTATATATATATAATAAAGGAATAACTCCTCTGGAGCCGAATACACAAGGCATATTAATAGAAGCCCTTTCGTGAAACTAAAATACTCTCACTCCTTTGTCCCACAGTGAAAGTACTTGCTGCATATCCTGCAGTTTAATACTCCACAGGCTATATATCGGTTTTGCAGAATTTATCTACTGCTCAGCAGAACAGCAACAACAACAAAAAAAACCCTATACACAGAGCCTTTTTTAAAAGGGGGAAAAAACCCTTTTATGCTGAACTTGAACAACAGCCTTCCATGGAATAAGCATTTGTCAGGGCTTTTGGTTTATCAGTGTGTTCCAAGAACAAGTGCAATAAATCTGAGCTTGGATTAAGAATGCAAACCCCTTTGAAGAAGAATTCTTGTTTGTAGTATCATTGCTTGACTTCTCCTGGGTGATGTAATTTAGAGACTTAGAGACTTAGCATAATGGATGTCATGCCATGACAACACATGTTCAGACACTGCTTCTTTTGAGCTATTGGGCAATTTCCTACAGTTAGATTGTGATCAAAGTACCTGTCATAGAGATATATAACCATCTCCTAACGGTATAATTTTATATATATTTTTAACTTTGTCAACACAGATAACGATGTCAAAGAAATCATTCCAACTCACAAGCATTCCCCAAATTAAATAATTATTGTGTCTCCATAAAACATCAAAACAGAAAAGTCTCTAAAAGTTTTTGATATATGCACACTGAATTTCTGGTCAAACTATCAGCTGGTTCTTAATCTTACAGTAGTTTATATTTTCAAGATACATGGATTGATCACTGGAAGAAATGTTTATAGGGGTTCCAAAAAAGATGGCCTTTAACATCCATCCATGATAACATGTATTGAGTATATTAGACTATAGGAAAGAGGGAGGGAGGAAGGAAGTGCTAATAAATAGCCACAATAATAAATAAATAAATAAATAAATGAACGAACGAACGAACAAACAAACAAACAAACAAACAAACAAACAAACAAACAAATAAATAAATAACATAATAACACAATGATGCCATAATGTCTGACAAAAGTACCTAGATTATAGTCTTTTACATGGTTGGATCATGGCACATGTTGCCATTTATCTTCGTTTCCTCTGTGGATGCATTAAAAAATCTGGAAAGTAGTTAAAATATCGTTAATATAATATATATTAAATATAGAGTGCGGATGCTGATTTTTAATCCTTGATACTCATCCTAACTACTTTGAATAAAATAAACCAGAATGAATACAGAGGCTTAGAATCTTAATACCTGAAAAGAAAAACACTTGAAAAGCACTTTCAACAATTCATGCACCTTGGATGTCCTTGTTGAATTGAAAGTCAGGGTTATATATCTGAAATAATTTAGAAAATAATCAGACTTTTGAAGGGGGAATTGTGCAGTAGCAGATGGACACAAGGACATGATGACGTACCCCAGATATCATTATATCATATTCAACCTCAGCCTGCTAATGTTAATAATTAAGAATGAATGTATTTAAGCTAGATAATTTTAGAAAGATACTTTACAGCATTATTTCTTCACTGCACTTTCTAAAGTGAAATTTCAGGAAGAAGCATGCTATCACTGATATAAAACCAAAACACACAACGCTACCAAATGAATACCTAAAAGCAGCGAAGGGCTACCAACATTTTTACTACCACACTGTGGGTGTGGCTTATGCATTTTCTTTCAACATCTTCCAGTGCAAATTGGGGTGGAGCTCCATTTTCGCTACCTCACTGCATTCCCCTCTGTCTGGGCCCACCCCTGCCTAAAAGTAAGGTCTTTTAATATAAGACTTGTCATTTTGTGTGTGTTTCATTTGGTGTTTCTGAAACCTGCTAGAAAGAGTAGAAGGATAGAAAAGGTTAGAGTACATCCCGAATTTAAATTTGCCCAACCTCTTTATGGTCCAATGGCAGCAAAGCTTTTAATATGAAAGGCATAATGACATCTGTGAGAAGAAAAGGTAAATTAGATTATTTTCTATTATTTTGGGATGAGAGGGATTAAGTAATTGGCCAAAGCCACCCAGCTTAGGGGAAGGTTAGAAATCAGGTCCTGGTTTCTAGGGTGCACCGTTATCATTATACCGGGCTGGTTCTGTAACATCATACAAATGAAGATAGTGTATTATCTATATAGTAGTAGTCCCCAATCTTTCAGGCTCTGCAGACTGGTAGCAATGATGTAGGAAGGGAGGGAATGGTTTTGTGTGCATACATGCCACTTACACAAATGAAGCTTCACACATCACTTGCCTACTGCTTGCATGACCCAGTTCCCAACAGGCTGAAGACCAGTGTTGCTCTATATACCAGGGTTGAGGACTCCTGATCTATAGGATACAATTATACAGTACATATGTGGGTTCACTTTCTCACCAAAGCAGATAAATACCTCTGACAAATAACCCTTATTTCTTTTTACTGACTGATTAATATCTAAAGTTCAAATAATTTCATACAAATGAAAAACATAGAAAAATAAAAGCTCAAAAATTCTTTAAAATACTTAAAAATGGACTATTTTAGAATGACTTCTCCATTCAAAACAGTGGAAATTGTTTATACAGGTTATAATACTGAAAATAAACAATACAATATGTATAATACGATAAGTAAACTAACCTATGCCAATAATAACATTTCAACCAATTGCACTACTGAAAAACGTCACCCTTGGAAAGTTACTTAGAAGAAACACTTGTCATAGTTTTTTAAAATATTGAATACAGAATTGAAGGTCATCAGTTGTTCATGACACCTACTGATAAATCTACAAATATCAAATATTAGGCTCTTCATAAATTTATTTATTTATTTTATTTATTTATTCAACTTCTATGCCACCCAATCCCGAAGACTCAGGGCGGCTTACAACATAATAACAATATGAAAAGATACAGCAATAAAAAGAAGTCAAAAATAAACTCTAAAAAGCTAACCCCGATAAAACCTATTTATATAAAATCCAATCAAATCTTATGCATGCATATTTATCATAAAATAAAATTTAAAATTTGGCCATGAAAGATGGACAATTCATGGCTTAGATGACGATCTAGAAGGGGAACTCATCAAATTTGAAGATGACACTAAGAGGGCAAGATAACCCAAAATCCCGAAGACAAGCTCAGGATCCAAAAACAGACTTGTACAATGGGTCCCAACCAACAAAATGAAATAAGACAATTAAATAAATTATATAAGAAAATTAAAATAAATTGCTGCAGAGAGTCTAAATGCAACGAGAGGTGTGGAAGGATTGACAGAGATGAATTCCAACTAACTAAAATTGTTTCTGCCTATAGCTGGTCCAGATGTCAGATGAAAATGATTCAAAGAATTTAGTTAGTCTATTCAGAATAAGTCATGGTTTACACAGACTGAAGTAAAAGCTTTTCATCCCAGTAGATAAATTGGTTTTGCAGGTTCTGAATGTTGACTAATCTAATTCTAATCTCATGAGAACATTATAATACTGATGCAACATTTTAAATTTGAAAAATTTGTCCTGATGAACAGAAGAATGATTTTGAATGTTTCTCATGGCTCTGTTTAGAATGTAGCAAAATCCATTCCAGGACAATATAAAGCATCACACCATTATCAAGCTGCTACAGCTAACTGTGGAGCACATAAAGAAAAAAAGTTTCCCAAAACATTATGTTTCACAATAATGTCACAATTGGCACTAACTTTCAGAACATGGAAAGCTGTCAACAAAGTCAGACACATCTATAAGAGTCATGCAGACAAGCCAAATCCACTGCTGTTTCAACTTTGCCATTCAAAATCCAAAACTGAGTCTAATATAAATTCATCAGAAATAAATCACCATCAGAATAGCCTTGTTTAGAATTTATCCTACTCTTTTTATCAGCCTGAAATAAATGTTATAGATGAGTAGGTATTATAACAATACTTCATTAAAACTCATTTTCTAGTAAGATGACATGCCAGAGAATGTTATATTGATAACCATGTATATATCTGATTACCTTTATTGGAGTTTTCATTGGACAACTTCTCAAATTTCCTGAAATAATTCCATTTGTTCTGTTTCTGGTATTTTCTCTATCAAAATTCTGCATAGAGCTTTCTTTCTTTCTTTCTTTCTTTCTTTCTTTCTTTCTTCCTTCCTTTCTTTCCTTCTTTCTTTCCTTCTTTCCTGAGTGATTCACAAAAGAGAAAAGGTACATTATAAATCATTTAAAACACTTTTATTTATCTTATATGTGTATATCATCATCATCATCATCATCATCATCATCATCATAATCATCATCATCCTGAAGCAATCTACTGCAAGATGAAACTAATAAGGAATGTGTGTCAGTATATAAGCCTAAATGCTACTACTATTGCTAATGACCAGCCCAAAGTCATCCAGATCTACCATGTCTAAGGAATTTGGGCCTTCCCTTTCCTAGTCTGGCAACTTAACCTGAACACCCTATGATGTGTGTGTGTGTGTGTTTGTGTGTGTGTGAGAGAGAGAGAGAGAGAGAGAAAGAGAGAGATCTTCATTTCATTTTTTATTTTTTTATTCTTATTTATTTATATTCATTAAACAGTTATAGTATGGTAATGTGTATAAATAAAACATTAGAAAAGTAATGATAGAAAACAATAGAACAGTAGGACAGGGATGGTAGGCACAATAGTGCGCTCACATACCTCTTAGAAAACGGGAGAAGTCAATTGTAGATAATCTATGGTTAAAGGTTTTGGGGTTAGGAGTAGAAACCACAAACTCAGGTAGAACATTCCAGGCATTGATTATTCTATTGCTGAAATCGTATTTTTTGCAGTCTAGTTACAGGAAGAGGAGTGAAGGACTCTTCGTGTGAAATATTTCTGGACTCTCTCAATTGTGTCAATGTCAGATATGCAATGTGGGTTCATACAGGTGAGCTGTATTCTAGGATTGGTCTGACAAATGTTTTGTAAGCTCTGGTTAGCAGATCAATATTTCCAGAGAAGAAGCTGCAAAGGATTAGGTTAACAATTCTTAAAGCCTTTTTGGCAATGTTGGATATGAGTACTCCAAGTCTTTGACAGAGTGGGGGTCGTCAATGAGTTTGATTCCTTCAAGTTTATATTTAATATTAAGATTCTTTTTACCAATGTGTAAGATTGAGCATTTAGTGGTAGAAATTTGAAGTTGCCAGGTTTTTGACCATTCAGCTATGTGGTCAAGGTCTTTTTGAAGGTTACCAATGTTAGTATTACAGTGATCCCCCGGGTATTGCGACCCCGATCATTGCAAAATGGCTATATGGCGATTTTGCAACCCGGAAGTAAAAACACCATCTACGCATGCGCGCCCTTTTTTCTATGGGCACGCATGCGTAGATGGCGCCGGGCAGATCAGCTGCTGGGCAGCTTCTTCCCTGGGTCTCCTCTTGCTGGCGGGAGGGCAAGAAGCCCCCCCAGCACCCGCTCGCCTGCCGTTCGCCCGGCTCGCCCGCCGTTCGCCGCTCGCCCGCCCTTCGCCCGGCCACCCGCCGTTCACTCGCTGCTCGCCCGCCCTTTGCCCGGCCACCCGCCGTTCGCTCGCTGCTCGCCCGCCGTTCGCCGCTCGCCCGCCCTTCGCCCGGCCACCCGCCGTTCGCTCGCTGCTCGCCCGCCCTTCGCCCGGCCACCCGCCGTTCGCTCGCTGCTCGCCCACCGTTCGCCGCTCGCCCGCCCTTCGCCCGGCCACCCGCCGTTCGCTCGCTGCTTGCCCGGCCACCCGGGTTCGTTTGGCTTCAGGACATGCCGGCGGCGACGTTTTAAAACAGCCGCGCGGCTTCCCAACTGAGTCCCGAATCCAAACGCGGAAGTTCGCCTTTGACTTCGGGACTCAGTTGGGAAGCCGCGGGGCTGTTTTAAAATGTCGCCGCCGGCATGTCCCGAAGCCAAACGAACCCGGGTGGCCGGGTGAGCAGCGAGCGAAGGGCGGGTGGCCGGGCGAAGGGCGGGCGCGCGGGCAGGCAGGCGGCGGACAAGCGGCGGGCGCGGCAGCAGCGAGGAGTTTGCGTGGGCGGCGGGGAAACCCCAATCTTCGGCTCCTCGCTAGCGCTGCGGAAGTAAAAACACCATCTGCGCATGCGCAGATGGTGTTTTTACTTCCGCAGCGCTACTTCGCGAAAACCCGATCATTGCTAGGGGTCCTGGAACGGAACCCTCGCAATGATCGGGGGATCACTGTAAATAGTTTAACATCATCAGCAAAGAGAACGCAATTGCTAGTGATGTGATCACAAAGATTGTTTATGAAGAGTGTTGGTCTTAAAACACTGCCTTGAGGGACAGCACTGTCGACAGGAGCAGGATTAGCTATGGCATTTCCAATTGTTGTCTGCTAGATAGGAATGCTATTAAATAATCATGTAGTACTCTGGAGATGCCATAGGATTTAAGTTTCAGAAGTAGTTTGTCATGAACAACTGAGTCAAAGGCTTTGGAAAAGTTGATATAGATTGCATCAATTGATTTACCCTGATCAAGTTGGGTGGTCCAAATGTTTCTGCAGTGTAAGAGTTGTAGATTACAGGATATTTTTTTCTGAAACCAAATTGTTGGAAAGTAGCTTATTAGTTTCCCAGTAGAGTTTAATGATTGATTCCACAACTTTGCAGGTGATGCAACCCAAAGAAATTGGTTTGTAGTTTTAAAAGTTGCTTGGATTTCCTTTTTTGAAAATAGGGATGACTGTGGCAAGTGACCATAGTGTGGGTAGGGAGCTAGCACTGAAATTATGCTCAGAGGTTCAGCCAAGATAGAGGAGAGCTTTTTTATGAAGTATGCACATAGTCTATCAGGTCCAATGGGTAAAGATGGTTTTAGGTTGTGTAATGTCTTTCTAATGTTTTCTTCTGAAAAATCAATTTGTGAGAGTTTGTTGAGGTTGATTGTGGTACATCTAGGAAATGTTGGGCATGAACCATTGTTGTTAACAAAGACTGAGCTGAAGAAGAAGTTAAAGAGGTTGATTAGATTAGATTTATTGGATTTATATGCCGCCCCTCTCCGCAAACTTGGTTGGCTTTGACAGTGTATGTTATTTGGTCCTTTAAGGGGTGGGATGGATCTAGAGTCTTTGAGTTATTGTTAACAAAATTATAGAAGGCATGAGTAGACTTTATAATAGACTTGAACACAATGCTGATATAACTTTGTTACATAACTGTGGCTAATGATTAGCCTTGAGGGAAGCAGAATCAAGCAAACAATAACTACCTGAAAAGAGTTGGTATACTTTTCTAACAAGATAAGTTATAATTAGCAGATTTTGTCAATTATAACTTTAGTGGAAGTTATAATTTTTTACTTTTTGTATCTTTTGTCATTGCCAATCCTTTAATGCTGTTCTGTTCGAAAAAACTCCCTAATCTTATGTTCCCGGGTCTATTTGACCCGGACTGAAAATTGATCATTTTAGGTACTCATATTTGGTCTTTTTGAAAGCTTTTTTCACCTGGAAACAGGTTTGAACATTTCTGCACACAATGGAATGAAAATTGAACTGAAAAAATTAATCCTTATTGGTTTATTTTGCACATAAATGTGCCTCCCCCCCGTTTTTGTGAACGTTTTTTCAATGTATGGATAGTTTTGCTTGCAAAATCCATTCTATTTTACTAACGTTGGTGTGGGATTGGTAGCTTGAACACTTCTGCACACAATGATATGAAAATTGAACTGGAAGAATTGATGCATATTGGTTTATTTTGCACATAAATGGCCCCCCCATGCTTATACTCAAATAGGCTTATACTCGAGTCGGCTTATAACTCGAGTATAAGACAATATGGTTTTATATTCAAAAATAAACCAATAAGAATCATTTTTTCAGTTCATTTCTATTTTTATTATGTTCAGGATTGTTTCAAAAGGATATTCCAAATATTTCTAGCCAAATATGTATAAAAAGTGACAATAATGACACACAGCAAGGCCGAGGGGGGGTGGCCCTTTTGTGGCAAAAATAAACCAATAAGAACCATTTTTTTCAGTTCATTTATATTTTTCTTATGTTCAGGACTGTTCAATTCAGTATATCAAACCTTTTGGGGGAAAATTCCTTAGGGATTTGTAGCCTTAAAAAATAGAAATTGACACGAAATTCAGAAAGGATGGGGGGAGGGGCTTTTTCATCAAAATAAAAATATAAGTCTCAATTTTTCCAGTTCAATTTTCATATCATTATGTTCATAAATGTTCAAACTAGTTTTCCAGTTGAAAAAGTTTTCAAAAAGATCAAATTCAAGGACCTAAACAAAATATTTTTGGTCCGGTAATATACGAACAGAAACAGACTCGAAGTGATGATTTTTTTTGCCCAGAAAACAATTAGCCACCACCCCAAAAATATTTTTTGATGATCAGCATTGTTAAATTGAGTAAATGAATGCCTAAGATTTTAAAGAATATTTCGGATTTGGAGCATAAAAAAATAAAAAGTGAAAATGGATGCAAGCAGCCGAGGGGGGGGAGGCCTTATTTCTGATGTTAAAAAACCAATAAGATTCATTTTTTTCAGTTCCTTTATATTTTTCTTATATTCAGAAATGTTCAAGCTACCAATCCCACACCAACTTTAGTAAACTAGAATGGATTTTGCAAGCAAAACTATCCATAAATTGAAAACAATTCACAAAAACAGGGGGGGCATGCATTATATCCGCAAAATAAACCAATAAGATTTACTTTTTTCATTTCAATTTTCATATCATTGTGTGCAGAAATGTTCAGACTACTTTCCAAGTGAAAAAAGTTTTCAAATTGACCAAACATAAGCACTTCAAATGAAGAGTTTTCGGTCCGGGTCGTATGTGACCCGAACAGAAGATTTGTAACTTTTTTTGCCCAGCAAAAACTAAGCCCACCACCCCCCCAAAAAAAATTCTCATAGAGAGAACCCCTGAAATGATGAAAAGTCATGAAATTTCAAGTTTCAGATATGCAGGGAAATTTTTTTACAGGGACTCAAACTTGGCTTCGGGTCACATACGACCCGAACAGAACAGCAGGGTTAAGCCCTAGGATTTGAATGGGAGCCACAATACAAAGGTCCCACTCAGTATTTTACACTATTCATCCAACTATATGAAAGACCTAGAGGGATCCCAGCTGGTTTCGGCCAGCAGGGAGGTGACACGGAGCTGGGTTCAGGAGATTGTCAACGCTTCCTTGGGGAGGGAATCCTTTCCATCATCCTATAAAGAGGCGCTCATGCGCCCCTTCCTCAAGAAGCCTTCCCTGGACCCAGCCGTACTCAATAACTACCGTCCAGTCTCCAACCTTCCCTTTATGGGGAAGATTGTTGAGAAGGTGGTGGCACTCCAGCTCCAACGGTCCTTGGAAGAAGCCGATTATCTAGGTCCCCAGCAGTCGGGTTTCAGGCCCGGTTACAGCACGGAAACTGCTTTGGTCGCGTTGATGGATGATCTCTGGCGGGCCCGGGACAGGGGTTTATCCTCTGTCCTGGTGCTTCTTGACCTCTCAGCGGCTTTCGATACCATCGACCATGGTATCCTTCTGCACCGGCTGGAGGGGTTGGGGGTGGGAGGCACTGTTCTCCAGTGGTTCTCCTCCTACGTCTCCGGTCGTTCGCTGACGGTGTTAGTGGGGGGCCAGAGGTCGACCCCGAGGTCTCTCCCTTGTGGGGTGCCTCAGGGGTCGGTCCTCTCCCCCCTGCTATTTAATATCTACATGAAACCGCTGGGTGAGATCATCCAAGGGCATGGGGTGAGGTATCATCAGTACGCTGATGATACCCAGCTTTACATCTCCACCACATGTCCAGTCAACGAAGCAGTGGAAGTGATGTGTGTCAATAGACTCAAACTCAACCCGGATAAGACGGAGTGGCTGTGGGTTTTGCCTCCCAAGGACAATTCCATCTGTCCTTCCATTACCCTGGGGGGGGAATTATTGACCCCCTCGGAGAGGGTCCGCAACTTGGGCGTCCTCCTCAATCCACAGCTCACATTAGAGAACCATATTTCAGCTGTGGCGAGGGGGGCGTTTGCCCAGGTTCGCCTGGTGCACCAGTTGCGGCCCTATCTGGACTGGGACTCACTGCCAGGGCCGCTGATAGACCGGTATTACTGGGAGTGGCATCATGGGCCCGGCCAAATTGGAAAATGGGGGGGGCGGCGCCCGCCAAAAACTCTCCAACCCCGATTGAGACAAACTCTGCCTCTGCGGAGCTTCTCCGACCACAGCCCGCACCTTCTTCCCACCCCCACGAGGAAAGAAGGCAGGGAGGCCGGCAGACAGGCAGGGAGCCCCGATGGCAGCCGCAGAAGGAGGAATGACCACGGGGTTGGCTCAGCCCTCCGGAAGCCAAGCCGCGCTGCTGGGGAAGCGGAATTGGGGAAGCCGGGAGAGGGATGAGCCTGGCCGGCTTCTCTGATGGCCTTGTGTCCCCCCGAGGATTGCAAGGGCAAGAGAGCCGCGCCTTTCGGCCTCCGGAACTGCTGGGCCGGGGGTTCGGGGGGGGCATGAACACCGCCCGCCGCCCGGAGCCAATGGCTTCTTTTGGGCTTACTCGAATTCCTGCTGCTGGCACTGGGAGCAGGTAAGCGCGCGTGGGTGGCCGGGTGGGAAGGGCGAGGCGCGAGGGGGAGGCAAGTGTAGAAGCGGAGAGAGAGAGAGAAGTGGACCAAAAGAAAGAAAAGGGAAAGAGAGGGAGGGAAAGAGAAATGGAGAGGAAGGAAGGAGGTAGGGGATGGAGGGAGAGAAGGAAGGAAGAGAAAGGAGAGTAGAAAGAGAGGGACAGAGAGAGAGGAGAGAAAGGAAGAGGAGATATAGAAAGGAAGAGAGAGAAAGAAAGAGGGATAGAAAGAGAGAGTGAGAGATGCTCAGAGAGCCTTTCTTTGAAGTTGCCTTGCTTCCTTTCTTTCTTTCTCTCTTTCTTTCTCTTTCTCTCTTTCTCTTTCATTCTTTTTTCTTTCTCTTTCTTTCTTTCTTTCTCTTTCTTTCTCTCCTTCCTTCCCTCCTTCCATTTCTTTCATTCCCCCTCTCTATTTTTATTTCTCTTTCATTCTCTTTCTTTCTCTCTTTCTTGCTTTCTTTCTTGCTCTTTTTCTTTCTCTCTTTTACCTTCCCTTCCTCTATTTCTTCTTTTCTTTCTCCTTCCTACCTTCTTCCCTCCCTCCCTCCCTTCAGTCCTTCCTCTCTTACTCTCCCCTTTCATAAGTTTCCTTGCTTCCTTCCTCTGTTCCTGTCCCTTCCCTCTTTCTTTCTTTCTTTCTTTCTTTCTTTCCTTCCTTCCCTCCCTCCATTTCTTGCTTTCCTTCTCCTTCCTCCCTTCTTTCCTCCTTCATTCCCTTCTTTCACTCCTTCCTCTCTTACTCTCCCCTTTCACACCTTTCCTTGCTTCTTTTGCACCCTTCCTCTGTTCCTGTCCCTTCCCTATTTCCTTCCTTCCTTCCCACCCTCCGTCCATTCATTCACCCATTCCTCTCTTGATCACCCCTTTTACCATTCCTTCCTTCCTCCCTCCCTCCCTCCTTCCTTCATAGCTCGCCCTCACCTTTCTTCCCTTCCTTCCAGATGGGAGGGCCCCCTCAAGACACCCGCCTGACTGCTGGTACCCTGCTTTTTCTCTCCCCTCATCCTTTCCAGCTCCTCGCCGGTGGCTGCCGGGTGTGGGATCCCCCTCCCCTCTCCCCTCGCTATAAAGCACATGGTTTTGTCAACAAGGCCTCTTCCAAGAAGGGAGAAGTGCCAAGGAGCCGTAAATAAGCCTCGCTCCGCCTGACCGATGCCAGGAGGATCTTTCTTTCCCTCGTCGCTCCCGCTTCTTTCTTTCTCCTGGACGAGTCCACACAATCGGCTTAACCCAGTTCCTGAAATATCCTATGGCAGTGCTTCCTAACCTTGACAACTTGAAGATATCTGGACTTCAACTCCCAGAATTCCCCAGCTGGGAAACACTGGCCTATGGGACCGCCTCGCTTGGCGTGAAGCGGGAAATGATCCCCGGGGGATGGAGTGGCTTGGCGACTTAAAATAGTTTTTAAATGGCGTGGGGGGCAGACACTTAGGCTGTATGGGGCCCCAAAATTCCTGATGGTGGCCCTGCTCACTGCTCACAGTCACTCATGCCCTCATCACCTCGAGGTTCGACTACTGTAATGCTCTCTACATGGGGCTACCTTTGAAAAGTGTTCGGAAACTCCAGATCATGCAGAATGCAGCTGCGAGAGCAGTCATTGGCTTATCTAAGTATGCCCATGTTTCACCAACACTCCGCAGTCTGCATTGGTTGCCGATCAATTTCCGGTCACAATTGGTTATGACCTTTAAAGCCCTTCATGGCACTGGACCAGAATATCTCCTAGACCGCCTGCTGCCGCACGAATCCCAGCGACCGATTAGGTCCCACAGAGTGGGCCTTCTCCGGGTCCCGTCAACTAAACAATGTCGGTTGGCGGGCCCCAGGGGAAGAGCCTTCTCTGTGGCGGCCCCGACCCTCTGGAACCAACTCCCCCCGGAGATTAGAACTGCCCCTACTCTCCTTGCCTTTCGTAAACTCCTTAAGACCCACCTTTGTCGTCAGGCATGGGGGAACTGAGTCATCTCCCCCGGGCATATACAATTTATGAATGGTATGTCTGTATGTATGTTTGTTTAGAAAATGGGGTTTTAAAAATATTTTTAAACTGTAATTTAGATTTGTTGTAAATTGTTTCACTTTGTTGTGAGCCGCCCCGAGTCTGCGGAGAGGGGCGGCATACAAATCTAAATAATAAAATAAATAAATAAAATAAATTTCAAAGCAAAACAAGCACATTCACCAATATATATGAAGAAAAAACATTGAATTGAGCACACTTATCAACCAACTTCAGTTTTCCTATAGGACTTCTGATAAAATCTCCCCACAAATGTTTGTTTGTTTGTTTGTTTAAGTTGGAAGGGATCTTGCAGGTCATCTAGTCCAACCCCCCACTCAAGCAGGAGTTCCTACATCATTCGAGACAGATGGCAGTCCAATCCTTCCTAGAAGATCACAAGGGTTGGAGTGCTCACTGTTGTATCCTGAAATGGCTACCTTGTAACTCCTGTAAATAGTTTGTTCCTCTTTTCAGCGCTGTCTGAGCCGAAGCAGGAAGTCGCTCCTGATTGGCTCAGACGCGGCCGGCTCCTGCTTTGGCGGGAACCGCAAATGTATAAAAGGAGCGGTTTCTCCAGGCAGAGCCAGTCGGTACTCGCTGAATTGTCACTTTGCCTTTGCTGAGCTGTCACTTGTTCTCTGAGCTGAATAAAAGTACCGATTGCTTGAACCCTGCCTCTGGGTCTACTTAGTGCTTCACTACCCATTAGGCTCACGTGCGACGCTTCGCCGTACGGCATAGGAGGAGTCCTAGCTCACGTTCTACCTAATAAGACAGAGGCCCCAATAGCATTTTTCTCAAGAACCATGACCAGCACAGAGAGGAATTATAGTCAGTTAGACAAGGAGGCTCTAGCTTTAGTGGCCGGGGTAAAGAAGTTTCACAATTATATTTTTGGAAGAAGCTTTGAACTAGTTACTGACCACAAGCCCCTACTAGGTCTGCTAGCCCCCAACAAGCCCACTCCACCGTTTATGTCTCCAAGACTAATCAGATGGGCTCTTTTCCTCTCAGGGTACCAGTATGAGCTCACCCACAAGGGGGGGAAGGAAATCAATCACGCAGATGGCCTCAGCAGGTGCCCCATAACAGACTTAGTGGAAGACCCTGTTCCTTCCACAGATGTGCTAATGATAGAACTCGAGGATAACCCACTAACCACGGCCAAAGAGGTAGCTGCACACACGCAGCAAGATCAGATCCTTAAACAAGTGGTGAACTGTGTGCTAAAGGGATGGCAAAATGATGTTGTGAAACCTGAATTGTGTGATTTTAAAAACAAAAGACTTGAGTTATCTTATGTAAAGGGTTGCCTGCTGTGGGGGGATAGAGTGATCATCCCCAAAAGCCTAAGGGAAAAGGTACTCAAAATGTTACATGTGGGTCATCCTGGGATTGTCAGGATGAAGAGCCTGGCAAGGGGGCATTTATGGTGGCCAGGGCTGGATGCTGATATTGAGAGCTGGGTTTCGAAGTGTGAACCATGCCAAGAGTCACGGCCTAATCCCCCCAAAACAACTCCGGCTGAGTGGGAGCAGCCTGCTGGTCCTTGGTCTAGAATCCACATTGATTTTGCTGGCCCAGTGGGGTCCCAGTATTTTTTAATAGTGGTTGATGCTTTCTCCAAATGGGTGGAAATAATAGCAATGAACAACATAACCACAAGTGCCACCATCAAGGTATTGAGCAGACTGTTTGCATCCCATGGTTGCCCAGATATCTTAGTGTCTGACAATGGGCCACAGCTAACAGCCAGGCAATTCGAGTTGTTCCTAGATGGCCTAGGGGTCAGGCATGCCCTCATCTCGCCTTATTCGCCCTGGGCTAATGGATTGGCAGAACGTTACGTTCGTGTGGCAAAGGAGGCATTGCGCAGGTCAGGCCCTGGGGATGTGCAACAAAACCTGGACCAATTCTTACTCACCCAACACATTACCCCTAACTCGCACACACATGTAAGCCCTGCAGAGTTATTGATGGGAAGGAAATTGAGGTCACCACTAGACAGGTTAAACCCAAGGTTCTGTGTCAATAATAACCAAATGTGTGTAAAACCTGAAAGAGAAATGTATTTGGGACAAAATGTATATGTAAAAAGTTTTGATGGAAATGTAAACTGGATGAAAGGAATTGTTGTTAAGCAAAATGCACCAAAGACTTATATTGTAAAACTAGAGGATGGTCGTTTGTGGAAACGACACATAGACCACATTCGGAAGCGACCAGAAAATCAATTGCCACAAACCGCTGACATGGACTCTCCCCCTCCAACAGACTTTAGCACATTGCCCGAGTTAAGAAACACGCAGAGAGACTTATCGGGCCAGGGGGAACCATCCAGCGATGCCGAGCCATCCTCATCCTCCGAAGCCTTCGTTGGGCCCGCCAGGCCAAGTCTGCCGCGCCGGGAGAACAGCGGCGAGCCATCCTCTACAGTTGGTGTCGAAGGAGAAATTGAACTGTGCAGGTCAGAGCGAGCTTCACGGAGGCCCCACCGATTGGACGATTTTGTCACATGGCTTTCATGATGGATGTGTCCAACTATGAGGGGAGGGGTGTTGTATCCTGAAATGGCTACCTTGTAACTCCTGTAAATAGTTTGTTCCTCTTTTCAGCGCTGTCTGAGCCGAAGCAGGAAGTCGCTCCTGATTGGCTCAGACGCGGCCGGCTCCTGCTTTGGCGGGAACCGCAAATGTATAAAAGGAGCGGTTTCTCCAGGCAGAGCCAGTCGGTACTCACTGAATTGTCACTTTGCCTTTGCTGAGCTGTCACTTGTTCTCTGAGCTGAATAAAAGTACCGATTGCTTGAACCCTGCCTCTGGGTCTACTTCACTCACAACCTCCGCTGGCAAGCTGTTCCATTGGTTGATCACGCTCACCATCAGAAAGTTTACAATGTTTATTTTCTATATTTAAGCTTCCACCTTCTCTGTGTCTTGGACAACCAATATTATTCATTGATATTCTCTGACATTTCAACTGTCATTTCTATTCCAGCCTCAGTTTCTTCAGTTTATTTGCTTGAAAGGCCCAATTTCACATTATCTAACTGTCAGGCACAAGAAATCGGGAACCAAAGTTATTCAAATGAATACAAGTTTATTCCATGCTGTCTCTTTACAAGAAACTAAACTATTAATGGTCAAGGTAGTTCCAGTGTTTCTTGATTGGGAAGCATTATTTCTGAAAGACCTGGTCTGTGACAGGGATTCTCTTTCGGGTTTCTGCTTAAATCACAGATAGGAACTAATTCATTGAGTCCAAAATGCAGTGGTAGACATGAATCAATGGAATTCAAGGAAGGTTAGACTTAGATCTCTTGTGAGCACAAAGGACTTCAAATTGATGATGCCCTTGAACCTGGTCATCTGGTCATCTCCTACATCAACCTGCACATTATGATGTTTATTCTTTATTGTTATTTTCACCTGTAACCTGTTAGAAATTGCATTCTGGTAGTCTAACAGTACAGGTTTGTCACTTAAGACAATAAAAACAAGTAGAATATTCTCCAATTGTTGATAATTGTCTGACCTCTATTGTCTTTTCCTATTTCACTATATAAAAGCAGTCGATCAAAAATAAATGAATAGACCTGTATATTTGTGTGAGGCAGCTAAAATTCACTTTGACAAGGTGGTTTGCACCTTGGAGGTGATATGATTCTCCTCTTCAAGATGAAAGTCAATGTGATTTGATTTGCCTTATGAAGATGTCTTTTTGTATTGCCTCACAGCTTTGAATGGCAATAGCAATTACCACAAAAGATTTCCATGTATATTTTATGCCTCTGCAGAAACCTCTTCTCGCTATGGGACATGGCAGTTGAAGTCTCAGAGGAGAGGCAAAGTAAGGCAATATAGCTGTTTTACCATTAGAAAAGATGGAAGAGGTACACCTCTTTGTGAAACAACTTTGAGAAGATGATGCACACAAGCCTGATATAATAATAATAATAATAATAATAATAATAATAATAATAATAATAATAGTAATAATAATAACAACAACAACAACATCAACAAGTATTATTATTATTATTATTATTATCATTATCATTATTATTATTATTATTATTATTATTATTATTATTATTATTATGCCGCCCCTCTCCATGCTTTGTGGCAGATTTGCTCTGTGTTGGTAGGTTATCAGCTGAAAGTTAAATAAACCACATATATGTTAGACCTCATTCACATGAAGATGAAAATGAATGCAAACACAAACATATGGAAACAATTTCTTAAAGGCTGGATAATTTCAAACTTTTTACAGTAGTTTTCAAACTAGTTTAATACAGCTGGGGAAAGATTTTTAATATTTGAAGTGATGCAATGTAAAATACAGTGGTACCTCGTGATACAAACCCCTTGTGATACGAACCCGGGGTTCGGAAATTTTTTGCCTCTTCTTATGAACTTTTTTCGGCTTATGAACCCACCGCAGATCGCAAAATGGTGCTCTGCTGGGTGCCGCCGCCTGGCTGTCACCTTTTAAAACAGCCGGGGGGCTTCTCGGCGTTCTCCCGAACCCAAACCCAAACCCAAACTTTGAAGGTCATCTGTTGAAGTTGTATAGTGTAGTATAGCGTTTCTGAACCTGAGTAAGTTTAAGAAGCTGGATGGGAATGCTGGGAATTGTAGTTCCCTTGTCTTAAATTTGCTGAAATTGATACACACTGTTCTAGTGGATCTTAGTTAGAAGAGTACTTGAGATAGATGGTTTATAAAATGCTAATTTCTTTACAGTACTGAAACAATTATACCAGAACATATTTATTTAGATTCCTTTTTAGCATTTTCTTCTGCAACTGGAAATGGGGGGCGGGCTTTGTGCAAAGCTTCACAGCAATCACACAATGAGCATGTTAACTACATCCGTCTATAATAATTCTAATTATTAAAAGTAAAGGCTATTATAAATGATTTGTTATGTGAACTGTTCAACTAAATAAAATAAATAAAAATTATTAGTTGGAGTAATGATAAGATTTGGCTTTTGCTGTTACTGTTAAGTATTATATATTCCTACCCATCTTATCATCCCTCTGAACCTTATCTTTATCTACTTTCAGATTATGGTTTATAGTTTAGAAATAATTGTTGGAATAAAAATATTTCTTTTTCATTAGAATGTGCAAACATTGTCCAAACTAGAACTTCCTGCAGAGGGGTCAGACTGACCAGGATGTGGCCATGTTCAGTGCACTTCATGCGGTAACGTGAGAGAAATCTTTTCTGATAGTGTAATGCAAAGCATTTCAAAGCCTCCTGCTCTTCTTTATTAATCGGATGGTGAAATGCGATTAACAAAGCATATTACAACACCCCTCTATGTTCTAACTCTTTTACTGAAGGCTGTCTATAGTCACATAGGTCTTCTAATAATATCTGATGGACTATAGGCTATCTCACCCGCAGAAACATTTTCAAGCACAACTGAATTCAGACATAGTTTTGCTTGGATTATTCTTTCCAAGTCTACCTGTTGATTCCATATTACATATTAATGTTTAAATTGGTGGGGGGGGGGTTTAGAGAAAGTTAAGTGAGGAAGTGAATTAATACCATTTTCTGGCTCATAGATACATTAAAAAAAAGTGGTTATATTAAAGAAAAAATGTGATTCATTCTTTTTCTCTCCTCCCCCCATCTTTTTGACTCCATTGCCTACTTAGTATAGAGATTGACTGTCCGCCATGAGTTTGTCAACAAAGCTATTATTCCACCCATTGGTCAATATATGTTCATTTTCTGCTGACTGCCTAGTGAATCAATGCATTGTACACTGATCTTTCCTTCAAGTTCATTTTCCTGGAGCCATTAATGTCTAATCTTCTGTTCATCTGCATCATGCAAACACCCTTCTTCCAAAATGCTGAAATAATAATGCACCTCAGTAGGCATTCAAGGACAAAACAGAGATGATGAAAAAATATGTCTGTCTATGTGAGTCATTTTCTTACTTGGAACCAGCCTGTTGTTTAATCTCTCTATTTTTTTTTTCTGGAAAAGAAAACAGGGGGAAAAAAATCTTTTAAGCATTTCACTTGAATTTTATTGAAAAAATAGTCTGACTATATATCTAACATAAATAGGGGTATGATTCAAAGAATTTAAATAGAAATTTGATATAAAGCTTCCATTAGTAAGAGCTGTTTTTTTTAATTCTTCCAGAGTAATGAAACTTATATTGAGTTTATAAGATACAACTCATCATACAGAGTAAACATTCTATTTAATCTAATATCTTGCATTTTTATTTTTTATTTTTTTATTTATTCATTCATTCATTCATTCATTCATTCATTCATTCATTCATTTATTAGATTTGTATGCTGCCCCTCTCCGCAGACTCGAGGCGGCTCACAACAATAACAAAAAACAATGTATCACAAATCTCATATTAAAAAGTCTCTAAAAACCCCTTATTTTAAAAAAACAAGACACACTCACAAACATACCATTTATAAATTATAAAGGCCAATGTCTCAGTTCCCCCATGCCTGACAGCAGAGGTGGGTTTTAAGAAGTTTGCGAAAGGCAAGGAGGGTGGGGGCTATTCTAATCTCTGGGGGGAGCTGGTTCCAGAGAGTCATGGCTGCCACAGAGAAGGCTCTTCCCCTGGGTCCCACCAGATGACATTGTTTAGTCGACGGGATGCAGAGAAGGCCAACTCTGTGGGACCTAACTGGTCGCTGGGATTCGTGCGGCAGAAGATGCACAAATATAAGGCACCAGTACTGAATATTGGCAGTAATAATTCCTGAGTAAATTATGAAAGAGCTTTTTTCCCCAACATCATTGAAAAACATTATTTGGAAATTAAGACGGAATTAATAACAAAGTATTTAACATATTTTTTCCAGATGTATGTTCTCAAAAAACTTGCATGGGATAATATTAGCTGCCAAAATGGTTGCCTATTTCTTTTTTATGGTCTTGCTAAAATTCAACTTAATATACCCTTAGATAGCTTTTTTTTCCTGAGTGAGATGAATATGTTCCTCTAAACATGAACCAGTATTTTGATCTGGCTCCATAGTTTCAACAAGACTGAAGTTTGCCTGTCCAATAACAATTCTGTTACAATGGCTTTCTTATGCATCATCTATATCTACTGTATAGATGTAAACTTGGGGGAAAAACACCTTAGATTTACAGAATCCATTTGTTAAAGGTTATTGCAGCTGAGAGGTCCTTAGTGTTCTTTGAGCTTAGTTGTTGTTTTTTGGGATTTTTTTGCAAATATTTCATTACCCAAAGTAGGTAATGTGCTTTCCACCCTGAGTTATAAATATATTCTGTTACTGCAATTCTTAAGTAATGGTATAGATACTTATACACATTTACTTACTTACTTACTTACTTACTTACTTACTTACTTACTTACTTACTTACTTACTTACTTACTTACTTACTTGTTTGCTTAGTTACAGACTTTCATAGGTACCTAACAAAAATTGGCTGTTTAAATTAATAGGGGAAAAAAGTATTGCTTCTTCTGAACTAGTTGTGAAGTATGGAGGGCTTTAAAACATGTTAACTCCAGATGGTTTTTTTAAAATCAAAGCAGGATGCTACTAAACCTGTAAATTGTCTATTGTAATACAAATATGTATATACTTTACTCTTTACTCTTTAAGGTAAAGTGAAGATCACACATTGGATATTTTACATATCTGATTTAGGAGCTGAACGCTAAATGAATAAACATGGTACCAAAATTGATGTCCGTGGGGAAAGGCAAAGTGATGCATCAATGCAATTTTTCACTAGCTTCTAAAATAATTAGAAGTGAAACAATTAAGCTGTTTTACTGCAATCTGTTTTGAAATTTCTTCAGTTTCTCCTTCAGAGTTTTTGCTATCAGGTAAAGCTGAGAGGATTCTTCTTTTTTTAGTTTTTGGTTTTTTAGTTGTTTTAGTATTGGATTTACATGCTGTTATTTATTTATTTATTTATTTATTTATTTATTTATTTATTTATTTATTTATTTATTATTTAGATAGATAGATAGATAGATAGATAGATAGATAGATAGATAGATAGATAGATAGATAGATAGATAGATAGATAGATAGATAGATAGATAGATAAATACTGTAACACTGGCTGAAAGGTTTACAAAAAGCATCTCCAGTCTCTGAGCTGTGGCCCAGTACCACACCATGGTCTATTTGGGACTGGGCCATGTGAGAGGTGGCTCATGTGCATGCAGATTTTCACTCGCATGATTTGAAGCTTGGCATGCACGCACATGCACATAAACTCAGTTTGCAGTTGAGCTGCATGCATGCATACGGGGCTTCTGCTTGCATGGCCAAGTTTAAAATATTTAGACGTGTAGATAGATATGAGAGAGAAAGAGAGTGCGGAGGGAGGGGGAGAGAATGAGAAAACTAACAGCCATAATTGTTGCCAGCCTCATCCTTGTGAAGGTCATCCAAAGTTGGTGGTTTCAGCAAATGTCTTGAAATTGATTGTAGTGCATAGGGAAACTAGCCAACCCCCCTGCTTAATGCCTCCTTGTCAGGTAGTAAAGCTTTAATAAAATGCATAATCTTTAGAGTGTTTTGCAATGAAGAAGTTGGGAATATAAAACAAACAAACCAAGGATGTAAAAAGGCACATGAATATGAATGTTCCTCCTTCAGATAAATGGATTTCTATGCCAATTCAGACTATTAACTCTTCAGACTATCAGTGGTGATGGAAAAAGTGGACCCCATTGCATTGGCAAAGTAGCACGATATATAAGTAAGCTTCCAATTCTGATGCAGTTCTATTGACAACTTTATTAATCTTTCTGCCAGTAGGATGAGAAACAATGTTCTTACTTCTAAATCAGGGGTGTCAAACTCACATCGTCATGGCAGTGTCATGTGGTGCATAGGGACTCCCCCCCCTTTACTAAACTAGGTATGGGCGCAGGGGTGGGCTCCAGCTGGAATGCCCAGAACAGTGGTTCTGCTGTGGAAAGTGGAGTCAGTAGGCCCGTTCCGGTTCCAACAGCTTGTGCACGCATGTGCAGGAGCAGCCGGAGTGATTCCGGTTAAAAAAATGGAGATCCATGTCCATTCAGCAACTGAGGTTGGCAGTTTCCTTTAATATTATTATAACATGGCAATTGCTTTATCAGGGAAAATTAGAAAATTAGATTATTCTAATTTATGAACTTTGCAGTCCGCAAGCTTGAAACCTCTTAGGATCTGTTCCATATAGAACTCTTCAGAAGCTATTTCTAAAGCAACAGCACAGCCACAGCAAATTGAAGGAAAAAATAATGCATGCAGTTTAAGAGAGAATGACTGTGCCAAAATCATCGCTTAAATTTCAAGGATAAAGTGGGACCTGAACCAAGAGTCTCCTGCTTTCTAGCGTAGTGTCTTAATCCCTAGACCAGTGGTTCTCATTTATTTTCTGTTAACCACCCCCCATTAAAAAGTAAACATTTCATGTCACCCAACCCTGCACTGAGACAATTTTTTGCAATATTCATCATGTTTTTGCTGAAAAAACTCAAGTGACTTATCAGTGTGATTGGGGTGTAATGTGTTTAAGTGGCACCTTAATTTATTTGGCTTCATGCTGTCTGCTACCAATTTTTCGACACAGTTAAATACCAGTTTTTCCTCATCTATCATAGTCACAGTGAAGCCAAGCGTTATATACGCTTCATCATATTTCCTTCTCTTAACTTTTGAAGGACTCACGTTCATCTCATTATCTCCATCTCTCTCCTCCTTTCTTTTCATCCCTGTTAAATCTTTTTCCATGGTGTCTCTTAAGGGTTTGTTATCTGCACTTCATATCTCCTGCCCTGTGCTGTGGGCTATTATTGGGTGCAAAAAAATCCCTACTCCCTGCGGCAAAAAAAAGCATGTTCTCTGGGGGTCATATACCTCCCCTGGCACCTCTCTGTGCCCCCCCAGGAGGCCCCACCCCACTATTTGAGAAACACTGCCCTAGACCAAACTGGCTCTCAATGCGGGTGAGAAAAATGTGGCCAGTTGTTGCACTCCAATTATGGAATTCACCACAACTTAGAAATGAAACTGCTCTTTTCTCTTTAGACATTTAAATATATTTTTAAAAATAATACTTTTTAATCTAAGCTAGAGCACAGTATGTCATGTGGCTTTGTTGTGTTTTTAATTGCCTTGGTACTAATCATATCCTCAAATGATTGCGCTTTTGCTTACATATGTAATTAGGTAAACATGATAATTTCTCACACATATTTGTTACTATAATCCTAGATTCAACCTCCTGTAGAAGAAGGCACATAATACAGAAGCATTTGCAATCTGCTGTATAATTTGAGGTGTTTCCAATTTCTGTATTTGATTTACTTGTGTTAATCCCATTTATTTTCCCCTTTAATTTCTGGTATACCACTTTATAAAAAAATATTCAAAGGAAAGTTCAGTTTGTCATTTTGGGACTGCTGAATAGGCTTGAATTGTTGCCATTTCATATTTTGAAAGACCTGGAGGGATCCCAGAGGTTTCTGTATGCAAATAAAGGGATTGTCTGGATTGTGGCTAGTTTTTCTAATGTTGTTGAACAGTTAGTATTTGTTATTTTAAAGAGAATTAATAATGCCGAAACATCAATATTATTTTTAGAGCATAAACTGCAGTAGTGTCCAGCTATTCTGAAGGAATCAGATGAATAGAAAATCAGCAAACTGTCATCTAGAATTTATGATAAGTGTAATACATTTGGATGGATGTTTCAAGTTTATCTTAGGAGCAATAGTTTCTTCTAATATACAAAATGGCAGTTTTCCCAAAAGAAAACAAAGCCGATAATCTTGGGGGGAAACTTTGAGAAAACAAACCAATCATGAACTATAGGCTCAGCTATCTATTTTTTCTCTTTTGGACTGCATGTAGTTCAGAAAGTTGTTTAATTGATTAATTCAATTCAACCATGTTAAATATTTTTGTGAAGGCTGGTTCAGGTTTGACTTCATGGCCTCTTTATTTATCACATTTAAACTCTGCCACATTTCCGCAGGATTCTTAGTAGTTATACAGGAATTCAATCATCACTGAAACATCCATAATCCAGTTCCTATCAGGCAAAACATGAAGCATACAAGAAAAAACACACTAAAAAATGGGGGAGAGGCCTTTCCCACAGAATTATCAAATTTTGATAAGCTAATTTAACTTCTACTGTGAGGAAATCTCAGAGGGATGGCATTGAGGCAAAAAAGCAATGCCTCCATGCTACAGCCTCTTAAAGTTCCTTAAAATGGATAAATTAACCACCATTGAGTAGATTGAGTTGATTTGGGAGGGGAGGATGTGGTTCTGAAGGTAACTTGATGCCAAGCCACAAAGATTAAATTCAGGTAAAAGCCAACAGATAGGCAAAGAAGGACCTATGGCCCTAGCATAATTTTATTTCCATGGATAAGGGTCAGAAAATATATAAATGTCTGCAGTTTGGATCCAATGAATTAGTTCCTTGCTGTGATTTAAACAGAAACCTAAAAGAGAATACTAAGACACTTTCATAAATAGTGCTTCCCCATCAAGAAACACTGGAACTGCCTAAACATCCTTATGGATCAACAATCTCACCAGCAGGGTTACTCAGGATACTATAGGAGAAAATCAGGCAAAGCCAAAGGGCAGTGTCAAGAGAGGAATTGGTCTAGAGTCATTGTGTTCCCATCAATGGTCTAAGTCTAACCTCTCTTGTATTCCTTTGATTCTTTTTTAGTGTAAATTTAGTGCAGATTGTTAGTTGATTAGATTCTTGGTCAAGAATCTAGGTATGAGTAATCATCTCAATAGGACATTAATGTGTGGTCCTAATTTTTCATACCTGACACAGATACTTGTTATACCGAACCACAGAAGGATATATGATCTCACCCATTGCTTTCATATAGATATTAAACTATATAATTATATAATTAAATTAAACAATAGTGAAGAAAGTGAAAGGGGATCCTTTAATCCTAGTGGACAGCCAGCTAAACATGAACCAGCAGTCTGCAGCAGCAGCCAAAAAGCCAATGCAATCCAAAATTGCATTAACAGAGGATTAAATCAAGTTAGATCTAAATCAAGTGACGTACTAATACCAATCTATAAAGCCTTAGTTAGACTGCATCTGCACCTGCAGTATTGCATCTGATTTTTGTCACCACGGGTCTGGTGACCAAAACATATGAAATTTGGTTGCAGAAACTGGGCAAGGATAATCTTGTAAAGAGAAGGACTAAGGGAGGCATGATAGCAATGTTCCAATATTTGAAAGGCTTTCACAGAGAGGAGAAGGTCAAGCTATTCTCTAAATCACCTGAAGGACAGACAAAGAATAATGGATGGAAACTGATCAAGATGAGATTCAACCTAGAAATAAGGAGGGACTTTCTAACAGTGAGAACAATTAACCAATGGAACAGCTTACCTTTGGAAGTTGTGGGAGTTTCATCACTTGAGACTTTAAAGAAGAGATTGGACTGCCATTTGTCAGACATGGTGTAGGGCAGTAATAGCCAACCTTTTTTCCTCAGATGCTGAAAGAGCGCATGCATGCAATATTGTAAATATTGTCTTTCATAAAGCTTTGCACGCCATATTGTAAATATTGCCTTTCATAAATCTTTGAAAAACTACTTCTGCCAGCAGACATAGGGGCCGTGAGTGATGGGACTGTCTCCGACTGATACTAGATATGATTGGAGTGGGTGAATGTGTGTGAACGTACATTGGGTCTTTTAAAATTCTTTAGTAAATCTCCATAATATTTTATAATTATTTAGATTTCTTACATATTGCTGTATTCAATGTTATATGCTGCCCTGAGTCACCTCGAGAAGAGTGGCACAGAAATTTAATAAATAAATATATTGTCCATGTGCGAGTGCCCACACCCATAATTGGCAGTTGGAAAATCCTCCTGGATGTCCTCTGGAGACTGGAAATGACCTGTTTCCCAACTTCTGGTGGCCAGTAGGCTCGTGTTTCACCCTCTCCAGGCTCCAAAAACACCCTCCCCCATCCCCTCGGAGGCTCTCAGAGCCTTTGTGCAAGCCAAAAATCAGCTGGCTAGCACACACATGCATGTTGGAGCTTAGCTAGGACAACAGCTTGTGTGCCAGCAGATATAGCTCTGTGTACCACCTGTGGCACTCGTGCCATAGGTTCGCCATCACTGGTGTGGGGTGTTCTGTTTGAGCAAGGAGTTGGACTAGATGACCAAATCTGTTAATCTGTTAAAAAGGATTGATTTTGTGACACCCAGCCAGTAAGATAATCTCTTCCTAACTAAATCTCTTCTTAACTAACCGGTAAGAAAAGAGGGGAACCAGCATAAAATAGAGCTCTAATCCATATTTTCCAAAGTAGGTCTACAAGGTGACCACGTCTGATGGTATTGGAAGCCACAGCACACAGTACACCACAGGTGCACTCTGAAAAGATTAGATCAACTATCATGCCAAAGCTTTCTCCATTGTATGCACCCATACTGACAATATATAATCCATTTCATTTAGGATATTCAGTAATTGTTTCCTCACTACTACTGATATCTGTATAACCTTCATATTAAAGGAAGTTTGGAAACCAGGCAGGGGTGGGCAGCAGGCAGGATGGGGTGGAATGCAGTTCCACCGGCAGAAATGAATATATATGCGCAGCTCCAACTGATTGCCATCTGTCACTTCCTGGATTACTGGTCTTGGCTCGGCTCTCCTTTTTTCCTTGCTGCTGCTGCATCTGCACTCCTTGCTTTTTTCCTCTTTCCTCTTTCCTCCTTCCTGGCCTCAGACAAGCTTCCCTCTCTCCTGCCTGGCTCCCCTCCAGCCTTACACGGTCACCTTCTGCCTGAGGTGCAAGCAGAAGGCGTGGGTGGAAGTGGCACTGTCAGCATTTATGCTTCTGGCAAAACCTGTTTGCCTAGTTACCCAACCTGAGGCAGGGGACAACCCAAGAAGGACAGCGCAGGAAACGTGAAGCAAATTGTCACCCCAGCGAGCGACACTGGTAAGGTTGTAAGTCAAGGACTTAACAGTTCACTTGAACAATGATGATCATTCAAGCCACTCCCATCTGGTCACATGGCCAGCAAGCCACTTCTACCCAGTCACATGACCATTAAGCCACACCCACAAAATAAGCCACACCCAAAGTGTGGCAGTAAAAATTTTGGCTGCCCATTACTGAAAACAGACAATAGTTACATAGCACCTCTGGATTCAGGGATAGCGACTTAAAGAAGTGCACAGGGAGTGTTCTTAAGACTACTAGTAACACTGCCCCATAATGAGGTTGTAATTACCGTATATACTCGAGTATAAGTTGACCCGATTATAAGTCGAGGCACCTACTTTTGCCACAAAAACTGGGAAAACTTATTGACTCGAATATAAGTCCAGGGTGGAAAATACAGTGGCTACTGGTAACTTATAAAAATTGAATATTCTTCTATTGTAGCTTCTTAAAATTGTTTTTGTAGGAGAATAAAAAAAAACATATGAAGAACAGTTGTAGGAACTGGGTATATCTTGTTTAACGAAAAAAAGGACCAGGGGAGACATGATAGCATTCTTCCAATATCTCAGAGTTTGCCACAAAGAAGAAAGAGTCAACCTATTCTCCAAGGCACCTGAGGGCAGAACAAGAAGCAATGGGTGGAAACTAAACAAGGAGAGAAGCAACTTAGAACTAAGGAGAAAATTCCTGACAGTTGGAACAATGAATCTGTGGAACAGCCTGCCACCAAAAGTTGTGAATGCTCCAACACTGGAAGTTTTTAAGAAGATATTGGATACCCATTTGTCTGAAGTAGTGTAGGGTTTACTGCCCAGGCAAGGGGTTAGACTAGAAAACCTCCAAGGTCCCTTCCAACCTTGTTGTTATTATTATATTATGTAACTTTTTTCCTTCCAAAATGTTTTTTATTTCTTGCATCTTTCTTCCTCCCCTTCCAAAATTTTTCATTTTTTTAAATTCCAAAAACTTCTTAAAATATCTTTAGGAATGTTATCTTAAAACCTGTTATCTTAATCTTCATTACAATATCATTATAATTTTCTTAATAATTGGCATTTCATATATTCTTTCAAAACAATTGCTTAAATCAAACTTCCATATGATAAATATTCAGATTTTCCATTTAAAACGTATTCCATAAGTTAAAATCATTATTACTATCTCAATAGATCAGTGAATAACAATTGGGGGTTACTCAATCATTAATTGTAAAATCTTTCTTCTACATGATATTTATCTTGCATAAGGAGTAACCATACTCTTAAAAAAAGGTAAATCTATTCATATTAATTATGTAGAACAAATGATTAACGACAAAATTCAAACTATTATATTATCCTAACCTTTGTACTGTTTTAAACAAGTCAGTATTAACAATCCTCTTGGGTAGGATAAGTATAGTTGGAAGAAAAAGTTTAATTATACAGAGTTATCCCCACTTTAAGCAACATTTTCTTACAAAATAACCTATCCTGTTAATCAGATTTAAATGGGTAACTTACATTTTACGTGTACATTTTATTTACTTGTAAAATATTGTTGCTGGCTTGATCAGAAGAGAAAGCCATGGTTCCTTGTTCTAAAAGTCTCTTCAACCCTCCCGCCCCTTCCCCCAGTGCTTCCTGTAGAGGAGGAGCTGTGATTGGTTCAGCCTGTTGCCAATCAGGCAGCTGAGGGGTAGCAAGAGCAGAAAGAAAAAAAACCCTCGTGTTGCCAGCCATGAGGTTTCTTTCCTCCCTGTCTTTCACATTGGAACTGTGGAGCTTTGGGACAGTTTTCAGGTCAGTGAAAGTCAGTTACTCTAGTATAAGTCGAGGTTGAATTTTTCAGCACATTTTTTGTGCTGAAAATATTGACTTATATTCGAGTATATACGGGTACCCTATTCCAGGAAATGATATCCCCACTCCCACCCCACTGCCCAAAGAAGCTACAAATGGCAGATAAATGACTATCATACATACAATCCATTTCAAAGAAGGTTGATTTTAAAGAATGATTCTTCAACTCCTCTCCTCCCACATAAAATTGGTCTTTATTCTTTTGGGAAATGCTGGGAGAATTCTGGAAGAAAGGAATCAAAAGGTATGCCAAGATAAATGAGAGTGTTTCTTAAGTCTCCAACCTTTGATTGAAATGGAATGTCCTGGATAACAATGGAATACAAAAAGAAAATATTATTCAAAGATACTCTGTTCTCTATAGGAAAAAATTAGATAAGGATTGTTTTAAATTTAATCCTTATATTCTACATATTCTAGTTCAGATTTTTTGCCTCTTGAGTAAAAATATATGAAAATTGAGCGTTCAACTTGCAACCTTGAAAATACTTTTATTTAACCTAACATTTTTGTTTTTAATTTTGGTGATCATTAACATTCATTGTGAATCTGAATTCACTCCTGTATTTATCAGACCCTTATAATTTTGTGATTTGATTGGAGCAGTGGTTTTCCTTCCATACTTTTTAAACTCATCTGGGAGCTGCTGTTTTCCTGTTAAATTGAGCAGTTCTGAAAATTAGTGTTGTCACCCCCAGTAATACATATTTGCATTTCAGCATTTAAAATTTGAAAAGTGCTTCTGCAATGGAATTTTGATATTTGTTTATCTCTAAGGGAAGAAGGACTGATACCTGTAGCCATGTGCTTCAAAAAGATTGCACAGTAGTAAGTGATACATACAAGCATCTACTACAGTGGTACCTCTACGTAAGAATGCCTCTACTTAAGAACTTTTCTAGATAAGAACAGGGTGTTCAAGATTTTTTTGCCTCTTCTTAAGAACCATTTTCTACTTAAGAACCCGAGCCCGGAAAAATTTCCCAGGAAATTTGAGAGCAGCACGAAGGCCCGGCCAGTTTCCTGCCATTCCCCCTGGGTTTCTCTCTCTGGCGCAGTATATGGGAGGCAGCCTCATGCCGGGTGTATGGGATGTGCATGCGCCTCCTCACCGCCTCAGAGTCCCTCTTTTTTTTTAACCTTTAAAGTTTTGGATTTTTTAAAATTTCCCTCACTGTACCTTCTTCCTTCAGAAGCGACTGTCTTCCTCCTCTTCTTCCTCATCCTCCTCCCACCCAAATTCCGAGCTTTTAATTATTTCCTAATGGGTTTGCACACATTATGTGCTTTTACATTGATTCCTATGGAAAAAAATTGCTTCTACTTAAGAACGTATATGTATACGTATATGCATATGCATATGCATATGTACGTATAGGCTGTATGCATTTCAGGGATAGGATATGTTTACTGTTGTTATCTGGGTACCAGTTACAATGTGTAGCTAGCTCTCTTCCTGGAAATAAATGAATTCGTTTGCCATGTGAAGTGACTCAACTGTGGACCTTGGACCTAAGGGACAGCCAGGGGTAGAGCTGGGCCACTAAAACCCATGTGGTGTCAGAAATGAGTGAATTCTAAATGGCCTCATTTCCAGCCTTTGGCAGCCAGTTAACTGCAGGAAATGCTACAGACAATTGGCCTAAATGACTTCAGGCATTTCAATTATATCTTTTTGCTAGTGGGTCAGACTCGGAAGAGAAGGTCCAGTGTTTGTTTTTGGCATCTTGCTGGGGAAGAGGCACCTGAGATTTACAACCATGTTACAATTTATTCAGGAGGCACATGAGCAAAACCTGCAAACAATAATAGAAAAGTTCACTGCATATTTTGAACAATACTCAATAAAGAGGTATTTTTTTTAACAAGAATTGAAGGTTTTGACAAGTGATGTTTTTTTAATGTTGTAGTGTTAAACAGATCTTCCTAAATGTATGCATTTGGAGAACTTAGTGAGTTACCTATAAAGGATGAGATGTCTGTGGCACATGTTCAGCCACACTGAAAGAGACTTTTGGGACATTGATGTGATCCTGTATCAATCAGTAGATAGAGCCAAAGCAGAAAGATCCTTGGCATCGCAAATACAAATTTTGAGTGCTTCTAGGAGTGAGATATGTGTTTTGCAAGTTAAGCCTGCTCTGGAGCAAACACCTTGCAGGGGTTCCCAAACTTGGCAACTTTAAGACTTATGAACTTCAACTCCCAAAATTCTTAAAGTTGCCAAGTTTGAAGACCTTCGCTTTACAGGAACCTTTCTAGGCTGCAGAAATAAAGTGATCCCTCTATTATCGCGAGGGTTCCGTTCCAAGACCCCTCGCGATAATCGATTTTTCACGATGTAGGGTTGCGGAAGTAAAAATACCATCTGCGCATGCGCGCCCTTTTTTCTATGGACGCGCATGCGTAGATGGTGGAGTTTGCGTTCCCCACCGCCCACGCAAAGGGGAAACCCCGATTCGGCTCCTCGCTGCTGCTGCGCTACTGAGCAGATCAGCTGCTGGGCGGCCGAAGGAACCTTCCCTGGGTCTTCCCCCTCTTGCTGGCGGGCGGGCGAGCGGCGGGCATCAGCGAGGAGCCGGGGTTTCCCCTTTGCGTGGGTGGCCGGGAAGACCCAGGTTGGTGATTCGGGGGAGTGCTGGGAAGCCCCCCAGGCCGGCTGCGACCTTTTAAAACAGCCGCGCCGCTTCCCAGCTGAGTCCTGAAGCCAAACGCGGAAGTTCGCCTTTGGCGTTTGGCTTCAGGACTCAGCTGGGAAGCGGCGCGGCTTTTTTAAAAGGTCGCAGCCGGCCTGGGGGGCTTCCCAGCACCCCCCCAAACCCGGGTTGGTGGTTCGGGGGGGGGTGCTGGGAAGCCCCCCAGGCCGGCTGCGACCTTTTAAAACAGCCGCGCCGCTTCCCAGCTGACTCCCGAAGCCAAACCCGGAAGTGGGTTTTTTATAAATTAATATTTTTTTAAAAATCGCGATACAGTATAGCGTTTTGCGAAGATCGAGATCGCGAAACTCGAGGGATAACTGTATACAGATATTCTGGCTCAGTAAAAAGCAAGTAAATTTTCAGGAGTGGCAGGCAGTAAGTTTATGTGAAGTTGTTGTGGAAATGCTCACATGCCAAGAAATTCCCTAGCATTCAGAACTGTGTGTTATAAATGCTCTGACAAAAAATGATTTTGGAAAAGTTTGTACAACAAAGCAAGTTTTAGCCAACAGACAAAAATGTATGCATATGCTTCTTGTGGAGACATTACAGGAAGTCTATATTTAGTAACCAGAATTAAGATGGGCAGCTTGGTCATTTAATGAAGTGGTTGCTAAGTGAAGCTGTAACTCAGCTTACAAACATACTTCAGTTTTTCTTTGCTTTTCACAACTGTAAAGGACCTAATGTGAGTAATGGTTGCAAAGTCCCAAACTGCTGAAACTATCAAATTGAAGTTTTGGGAAATGAGTAGATTAAAATGTTATGGAACAAAGTTTCAAATAGGTATCTTGTTCATAACATGCCTTATATTGTTACTGAGAGAAAGAAAGTCTAGTTCATGGATATTAATATACCAGGGGAAAGTTAGGATTGAGGAAAAACAATTACAATTACTTGCAGATCAAAAGCAATAGCAATAGCACTTAGACTTATATACCACTTTACAGTGCTTTACAGCCCTCTCTAAGCGGTTTACAGAATCAGCATACTGGCTCCAACAATTTCTTAATGACCTTAGAAAGATGAAATGCTGAGACAACCTTGAGCTGGTTAGAATCAAATCGCTGAACTGCAGGCATCCGGCAGGCAGTTGAAGTAGCCTGCAGTACTGCATTTTAAATACTGTGCTATCACAGTTCACATATCAAAGTTGAGAGCTTATGGAAAAACAATGCAATATTCTCTTACATAAATATCTTGGACCAAAATTTCAAAGATTTCCTCAATGTCTGAAAGTATTGAAATTTATCACACCTAAATAACCTAATTTTTTTTAAAACCCAAATAAACTAACACTGGTTGGAATTTTCTATATTCTTACATGCTAACTTAAGAATTCTTAGGTATTTGATCAGAGCTTAAATTATTAAGCTTCCATCAGTTTTAAATTGTGATTTTAACTTTGTATTACCACACATAATAATATGACCAAGTGTCTACAGAGATTCTCAGTCATCCAGGTCATGATTGTCCCAAAGATGCTTTTTCAAGAGGCTTGAAAACAAACAAACAAACAAAAAATAAATAAATAAATAAATTTAAAGCAGTTGTGGGTTACTACCAGTTCAGACCGTTTCACGTGAGCGATTGGTGGAAATTTGGCCCCATTTGCTGAAGCAGTAATAATGAGTGGTTTGCCACATCCCCAAACCTGTTCCCTGTTCCCCGCTGCTTGAAAGTGGCTGGCAATGAACTTTTTTTGCATATACAAATGTTTCTGCACATGCGCAGAGGGTCAGAATCTGGATGTAACAAAGCATGCACTTCCGACGCAATGCGTCCACTTCCAAACTGGTAGGGAAAGTAAGAGAAACCACCACCACCTCTGATCCAAAGCTATTCCATACATTATATATGTTAGAAGGAAATTAAGAATTGTGAATTGTGGTTTTTAGACTATGAATATACACTGTTCAAAAAAATAAAGGGAACACTTAAACAGCACAATGTAACTCCAAGTAAATCAAACTTCTGTGAAATCAAACTGTCCGCTTAGGAAGTAACACTGATTGACAATCAATTTCACATGCTGTTGTGCACATTCAACTTTGTACAGAACAAAGTATTCAATGAAAATATTTCGTTTATTCAGATTATGTTTTCTTTCCATACAGGTTTGTCACACATAACCACATCATGTATTTGCTGCTGTACTATATGCCAGGAGTTTAGTACAAGCTCTTAATCAACCTTCCTTCTCTAATCCTTATTTTTAATTTTGCTAATTAGGAGGCAGGCATAAAAGTATCTCTGCATGTAGAATGGCATAGTATATACAGCTGAAAACAGCATGTGAAGGGTCTCTTGTTCATTATAACCACAAAGACAGTATCTTTCAGTAATGGCATCCTACTATGCCCCTTATCTAGTACCGCTGAGGATAATACACTGAAATTAACCAAGAAAAGATTTTACAATGTGCTGAGTAAACAAGACTGGAAAAGTAATTTGTGGGTATAAACAAGGTTTCCATTTTGGAACCCACCATGAAAATTAGCTATATTGTAGCACTCAATCTGTCTGCTGACTGATGCCAAAGACTCTTTGATGAATTTCAGCTTTAGCTCTCTTCTACAGAGGACAAAAAATATTGTCCTGAAAGAAAATGAGACAGCAAAGTGTTGTGACTATAAAGCTGAATGTCAAGAATTGAAAAGCTTGGCTGTACGTGAAAGAGGCATATTTTGTTCACTCGTTCTCGTGTCCCAATACTGACAAAAGACCCAGAAGATTCCCTGCAGTAAGGTGACATTTAGGAAGCTCCCTGGTAAGACTAGAAGTAGACTGATTAATTTTTTCACCCTCTGTATCCTCTTTGAAAAGCAGAAAGATTAAAAAAAAAAACCTCAGTCTTTTTTCTCACCCTAAAAGAACAAAAAAATCCTTTAGGTATCTTGTTTCAGCCTGGAAATGTGAGGTCTTGGAAATAAAAGTTTCATTCTATAGGGACCACAGACTTCAAGAATGCAGATTTTTCTTACACTGCTCATGTTACAAATCTGCTTGGCCCTTGTCCAAATGGGAATTAGAACCCGGGCAGCTGTTCAGATGAGAATCCTTACATGCTAACACATGAGAGTCAAAAGGGAAACAGTATCGCTTTTCAGTGCAAGTGTCCAATTAATTAAGATTTAACTTGCCCCCATGATAAATGTGAAATGATTTAATTATAATCAAAATGATCTAAATTGAATAGCTTGTGTTTCAAAGACTCACTCATGTAGTGCTAAGAAGCTCATTAAATTCAATTTGCAGGAATGTACTGCTGTCATGTTTCTTTCCTGAACCACAATATTACATTAGCTTTCTTTGATTATTTCCCTGTAGAGTAAGTACCATTAATACAGCACAATATGTAAAAGAAAAGCTCAGAAGAGACACTAAGATCTATTTAGTTATCCCCGTATCTTTAGACTCTTAGTCTGAACAAGAACATTGCATACAAAGAAATGATGTGACATGCATTTTCTGTGCAGAAAAAGGAGTGAAGTGTTCATATTTCCATTAGCAGTTTTCATGCATCTGACATTCAAAATTGGCTCCATTTTGTTGATTTCTTTAATTATTCAAATATGACATGACAATTAAATAGCAGAATAAGAAAATCTGCACAGAGATGCTAACTGTGTTGCATAAGTTGAAATGTAATTAGAGGAAGCTACAGTTGATAACGAATCTAAAATAGTCCATTTAGGAGTGATTTTGTTTTATTGGGGATATGTTTTATTTTAATATGGATTGGCGTGTTTAACATAGGCAAAGAGACACAAGTTTGATTTATGCAACTGAATGCTAATCATTTCTTCAATAACTTAAAAAAGGATACATAAATTGAGAATTTGGCAATATGATTAACCACATTCCTAAATGTCTTCATTTAACTTCAAATTTAGTTGCAACCCTAACCCAATGAAATTGTTATTTGTTTTCCTGACTTTAAGTATACCAACCATTCAGCTTTTTAAGAAGAAAACACAATTGGTTAAATATGTTTGTAAAAGGGGACCACAAGTTCCCTCTTCTGCTACAATAATTATTAAATAAGAGAAAATATTCTAATATATGCTTCTTGGAACTAACAAGAACAACATCAATTTTACTGAAGGGAATTATGTTAAGAAGTGTAATTTAGTATTCAAAATCCTTTATCAGCCTGCTTCATTCAATGTAATTTGTTCAGCAGTGAGAAGTGGTCTACCAGGCAAAAAGAAAAAGGAAATAACAGATTGTTAAAAAGATTGTAAACAGCCTTTATGAGTAAAAGTTTCATAGGAAAGATGACCACAAAACTATATAAACTGTGTTGACATATAATCTTCAAAATTATATATGTAATGACAGAGACACTTTCATTGATGATCAAACCAACAGGAAAAATTATCTTGAACTCCTTCCCTTTCTGTTCTGTCCCAGCGCAGAGCCTCCCAAGAATCAGATGCACACCACCGGATTAAGTAATAAAAGGTCTTATGTACAAAGGTCTTATGCAGTTAAGTCTTTTCACAAAGAAGTTAAAAGCAGGAAAAACTTCACTCTGATTATAAAGTCTTAGCAGCTGGCAAAAATCCCAGGAATAACTAGTAATAACAACTAATTACTAGACTGTAGGAAGTTTTCTTATCATCAACTTACAGAATTTGGCTGGAAGCCCGGATCTCATCAAGAAAGCCAAGAATATATTCTTTTATTGTTTAGTGTTAGAGTTGAAAGGGACCATGAAGGCCATCAAGTTCAACCCCCTGCCCAAGCAGGAACCCTATAGAACACCAGTCAAGTGGCAGTTCAATCTTCTCTTAAAAATGTCCAGAGTGTTGGAGTTCACAATGTCCGCTGGTAGGTTGTTCCATTGGTTGATCGCTCTGACCATCAGAAAGTTTCTCCTTATCTCCATGTTGAATCTCTCCTTGGTCAGTTTCCAGCCGTTGTTCCTCATCCGGCCCTCTGGTGCTCTGGAGAATAAAGTGATCCCCTCTTCTCTGTGACATCCCCTCATATACTTGTAGACTGCTATCATGTCCGCCCTTGCCCTCCTTTTCTCTAGGCTATCCATGCCCAGTTCCCTCAGTCTCGCTTCGTAAGTCTTGGTTTCCAGTCCCTTAATCATCTTGGTTGCTCTTTTTTGCACCTTCTCCAGAGTTTCAATGTCTCTTTTGAAGTGTGGTGACCAGAACTGAATACAGTACTCCAGGTGTGGTTGGACCAGGGCGTAGTAGAGTGGTATTAAGACTTCCCTGGTCTTGGAGTGTATTCCCCTGTTGATGCAGCTTAGGACTGTGTTGGCTTTTTTAGCTGCTGCTGCACATTGTTCACTCATGTTTTTAAAAACACAAACCAAAAATACAGGAACGGAAACTAGATTCTAAGACGAACGACGTTGTTCTCCGCACCGGAGTGATGCATGATTCCATCTTAAATAGCTTGAGAGCATGACCCAGTGATCAGCAGTGCTACTCATGACTAAACTTCCTCCTGAGTAACCACTCATGCCTCCTAGAGGCCCTGCAAATCCTAGCATCAAGAAGAGGTTCCTCCTCTTCCCCTGAGTCACTCATCTCAGGAGGTGCAGAAGGCCCTGGTTGCTCTTCAGCCTCTGACACCACATCCTCTTCGCTGTCAGTCTCGGGTGTCAGGAACACAAGATGCCTATACTATGCCTCTACTGTTTCTGAGTCCTCTGGATCCATTATTAATTATGCAGGGCGTGAGTGGATCACAACACTTCTCTTCCCTTTTCTAGTATCTGGAATGTGAAAATGACCTTGAGAGATGGAAAGAAGAAATGCTGCCTAAGGAACAAGTAGACAAAAGGAGGAACAGCCTGCAACTGGGAAACAAAAGCAGAAAAGAAACCTCGAAAGATGATAAAAGGAGACAGAGACAGATTTATACTTGCAGACTTGCAAGATCGATGTCAGCCTCCCAGAGAGGAGGAAACATGACAAGATGAGCTAATTCTACTGTATTGTAAGGGTAATATTAACAGAATCGTGCAGGTCTGAATCTTGCAACTTTATTATAAGGGTATATTAACAAAATCTTGCAAGTTTGGATGTACAAATTTCCCACTGTCTCTTTACTGATAGGTAAGTTAGGGTTGATCATTTTAAAGTTTTTTTCTTTGTTTGTTACTCAGTTGCAGTCTCATCCCTATTTTATCTGATTGTTCCCTAAGTAGCATCTCTTGTCCCTATCTTCCAAGGCAATTCTTACATTCCATGACAGTATTAGAGCACAGTATTAGAGCATTTGAGGTGCAGATATTTCCACAATTCCCTTCTGCTTCTATACTAAACTTAGGTGTAATGGAGGAAGAATTTTGTACCCAGATAATTTTCATTGATAGAGGCCCTAATAGACACATATCAAGAATTATATCCCAAGTTCTAAAAATGAATGCCTGAAGGAAGTAAAAGGCTCTTACTATCCCATTTTTCTGGTTCATGGTAGAAGGCAATGATATTTCTCAAACCTGGTCAATATTAATACTAGTAGCAACAATGAAAAAGATTCAGAAATAGATGAAAGCCTCTGCAGATTCACAAATAAGAACAAGTGTTTTTTGTATATGGCTCACTCCAAAAATATAAATAGAACATTATTAAACTGCCTTTTTGTCCTTTGATGTATGATTACACTTTCACAGCAAGAATTTTATATGGCATGCATTTTTTCTCAGTAAAGGACAAGAAAAATTGGGTTCATCTGTATGATCTTTCAAATCACCTTGACCTTGCTGGTTACTGTGAAATCACCTTTGGCACCAGATTCTATTACTGGCAACTGAGGATTGAAGGAAATGAACTGAGAAGTAAAAGATCAATGGTGTTACCCTATTCACATAACCATAAACTACCATAATAGTTTCAATATGACTTATTCTCATGTAAAGGTTCTTTGCAGCTCAAATAAACAGTCAATAATATATTTAATAAAAATACATTTCTTTTTAAATAGAATATGTATGCATTTCCTTTAGGTCTTAAAAATAAGGCTGAATTCTAGGAGTCCATATAAGCATATATAACACTGCTGGACTTTGATCAAATAAATATCACTGGTGCTGATGCGCAAAAAAATAAATAAAAACCAACAACAAAAATAACCATGAATAAATAGTATAAAATCTTTTTTTCTATTGAAATGGGAAAATCAAATGAATTGTTACATTAGTACAATTAGCACAATTAAGTGTATTAAAGGAAAACCACAGAATTTTGAGGTTTTTTCTAAAATGATGGTGTTATAAGCCTCCTGGGTAGACCAGACAGAAAAGATGACCAGATGAGTTAATTCTACTTTATTTTAAAGCTATGTTAACATAATTTCACACATCAGAAAGTTTTTTTAAAATCCCACTCCATCTCTTTAAAACCTGAGAATGAAAAGAGGGTTTCTTCTAAGCTCCTTTCTCTGTCCATTATGCACCTGAGGGCTATGTTTTCTCTTATTTGACTCTTTCATTTAATTCTTATTTGACTATTTTAGGTACACTGAGAGCATATGCACCATGACAAATACCTTGTGTGTCCAATCACGCTTGGAAAATAAAAAAATATATATTCTATTTCATTGGGAGCATTTCTTCACCCCTGACTTTCAGGATCTTTCTCATATATTGTTACAGGTGCACCTTGAAATAACCTGGAATACAGTAGTTAGCTTCAAATCTTTATTTCTGCAGGGTTCTAACTAGACGCGGATACACTTTCACTCAGACGCGAGCTAGTGAAGAGAGCGCATAACACCGGTGGCAATCTTCCTTTTATACTTTCTACCCCGGCAACAAGCGACGCTTCTCTCTTTTATAGATTTGGAATGATGGATACCATTCACATGGTTGGAAAAAACAATGCAAAAGCAGCTATAGCAGGAATTGGGTGGCCACTGATTGCTTGCATGGTGGTCTTAATTGGCCAATCCTATTTTAAGGCTTATCTTTTATGGACAAATTAATTCAAGTTAAGCTATAATATCTTTAAACTACTTAAAAATAAGACATGTATTTTAATTAATTTTAAGAGGGAAAGATTTTTTATAAAATATATAAAAAGGCTTTTTATGGGACCATATATTATGTTTTGGCTCTTTAATATTTAACAGATCAGGAAGGCTACAGTTTATGGCATCTCAAGAGATATGGTATAATTCATTTATCAGATTACAGAGAAATGTAAGAGAAATTTAATTCATTATTCCATAGAAACAAAGAAAAGCGTGCCACCTAGTGAATTGTGAAATACAATTATTACATCACTTCTTGTCTTGATCCAAATTTGATTTATAAAAGGAATAAATTAAGATAATAATATTGAATTTTCACCTTCAAAAGGTATTTGGCAACTTTGCATAATACAAGCTGTCCCGAATCTGACAAACAAGTGAATATATGAGCATGATATTCAAGCAAAGAGGAGAAAAATGTTGATCATACATAAGTAGATTTTTGTTCATATTATTATCTTGAAAGTATTTAGACATCAGTTTAATATTTATCCATAGAATAAACTCCTCTTTAAAATTCTCATTTATTTCTAACCATTGAAACTCAAATTATAGGGCTTATTTCCTTCCCTCAATTGAAAGAAACTCATTTCATTTCCTCTACAGGACATGAAATTACTGTACATTCAGGCAAAGGTCATTTTTTATCAGGAACGCCTGTGCAACTACACAATTTAATCAACAATGCATACAAAAGGGACATCATACTTGAGGTAAGAAACATTAAACATCCCTTTCTCTCAGTGATAATTGTCAGATTATTCATGGCTGAAAGAGCCAATGGTAATAAGGTCAGCCAATGAATAGGCATAGTAACGAAATCAGCCAGTGGGAGCTTGAATATATCTGAGTCTGCTACTATCACATTTAATTAAAATCTAGGTTGGTATTGGGTCATTCCATGTCAAGTGGACCATCTCAGATTTTGATGAAATTTGGCACATAGTTTCTTTATGACATAAAATTATGCTGTGCAAAATTTTAGTTCAAAAGACTAAAAATTGGAAGTTCTGAGAGACCTCAAATAAAGTTTGCAAAATGCTGAGTCGGCAAAAGTGACATTTTGGGCCAACTTCTAGAAACTGTAAATGCGGCGGTTTCAGTAATATGTTGGAGATATTTGGAGAACCTGTACACCTTGTAAGGCTTTATAAACTGGCAAAACCCCATGTACCTTTTCCATGGTTCAGGCTCAAACTTTGCAATAAAATATTGAAAATGAATTTACAGCCATCTTCAGGCTGCTGTAGTTTCAAAACTACTTGGCCTTTCAGGTTGATTTTTGGCAGGTATACTAGGTACACAGCTGCAATGAGGACTTACAATTTGCAGCACTTTCTTTCACGTTGTTGAAAAAACACGTACTTAACGGGTTTTTGCCAAATTTTGGCTATCTTTGATGCCCTATTTGATCCTGTGGGACAGCTTCAATACTCTTCAATACAGCGCCATTAGAAAGAGTAGATTCTCTTCTTGAAGAATATATTGTTTTCATTTTGGTGTCTCTTCATATGAGGATTGAAAAACTCCTCAACTGTTTGCGGGCAGCCTCTGATTTCTGCACTGCACCCTTGATACAAGTGCAGTAAAAGTGATTCTTTTTTCAATAAGTAGCATTTTTTTTAAAAAAATAAAGAACACAAGATATTATAAGACTGTGTTAAAAATATTATAAAACAGGAATGTATGTTAGGAAATGGAAGGGTGAGGCCAGGTTTCAAATAAGGGTCCGAAAAAATGGGGGTTTGTCAGTATTGTTGCATGATAGAAGAAACAGGCCCATTGATGTTTCTAATGGCTGTATAAGTCATTTAGTTCTTTAAACATGAGTTGGTCCATGGTGGCTCATCGCCAAGAGGTCATGCCCAAGAGCCAGGTATGTCCAGCCACAGGTGGGGCACTTGGCACTGGTTCCCAAGCCTGAAGGTGGGCATCTTATACGAGGTTCCCAAGCCTCTTTTGGGTGTCTTTGCCTAGGTTCCCAAGCCTAAAGGAAGTGTCTTAATGTTTCCCAAGTCGTAATAAAACATCAGTGCTACAGAGACAAGAATTTTTCACTGATAATTTTAGCTGGTTTTTTGGTAATTTATACTGTCGTCCAAGTGCTGTAGTTGCTGGTACTGGAAGAACTGCTAGAATATGCTGTTTAGGAATCCACCAGGAATCTCTTCTGCTAGGCCAATGAAATGATTGGATGTGCAGGCCCATATGGATGCATAAACTTGATCAAGGCATCATGTTTTACAAATGATGTGTCAGATATTTTGCTATTCCACCATTCGTTGTCATAAACACAGGCAACTTCCTGACCAAGCTGAAGTTCAGGCACATTAATCCCAGGTACACTCACTACGTCCTCTGATTTACAAAGCTTGGCAACGAATGAGGAACAATCATTTGACACTCTACTTAATGAAATTTGGTTCAAGTCAGATTCTAGCAGTTCTTCCAGTACCAGCAACTACAGCACTTAGTAGCTAGCTGTCATAAGTAATATTTTCATAGGCGAGGAAGAAAATATATAAAATATTGTATATTTCTGAACTCTATCATGCTACCTTTGATTTATTAAAATAGTTTGTCAGTTTTCTGTTTCATTCCTATGCATTGTAAACTCTTGGATTGATTACTTTTTGAGCAAGTCACAAAAAGAAGCAGATTTATCTTTTCCTTAATTAAATGCCTCTTTTCTCTGTTTTATATAGAGCCCCAGCAATCTTTCGTAATGTTACTTCTGCTTCTTTTTAATTTGGTAAATTTCCCAAAATTTGGACAAGGCAGAAACACATTTACTTAAATATTCTCAACTCCAATATTATAATTATCTAATGTTATATTTACACTTTCATTAACTCTTTTGGGAAAGTTAAATTTTATTGTATTTATCTCTCTTTTTAATGAAATTTATAGCTCCATGATCCATTATAACTGAAATATAATCATTAGTAATACATTGGGGAACTCTCCACCCAACTAAGTATTGACAAAATGAAAACTGCAAACCACGTTTCAATTCAAAATCAATCTGAATTATCTTGAAGTGGAAAATAGACAAAAGATTCAGTATAGTCACAGTTTTTCCGTATCCTTCCTTCCCATCCTTCTCTCTGTTTCCAATTATGTATCGGATCACAAGAATGTTCACCAGTAATTAAAAAATTCCTCTCCACACTCTTTCCAAGCTTCTCCTCTATCCCACCCTCCCGAGGAGCAAGCCCAGGATTGTTCCTCGGATTTTAGTGCAGGAACTCCCTCCCTTCAAGGTCATCCTTCTATAGCTGTCTTTTTCTTCCCTTCCCAAATTCTGCATCAAGTGGGGTCCCATGGTTGGTGTTTTCCCATCTTCAGCCATCAGGGAAAGAGAGAAAGAGGGAATCTATACAGAAAAAGCACCTGGGCAGAGAAGATTTGGTCTTCCGCTAGCCGGCGAGCTGAACACTCAAATAATACATCCTAGATCTGAATGAATGAAAAATTCTCATTGAATACTTTGTTCTATACAAAGTTGAATGTGCACAACAGACTGTGAAATTGATTGTGAATCAGTGTTGCTTCCTAAATGGACAGTTTGATTTCACAGAAGTTTGATTTACTTGGTGTTTTATTGTGTTGTTTAAGTGTTCCCCTTATTTTTTGAGCAGTGTATATATCTTTCTCCCTCTCTGGTTCCATGATGTAATTGTCACATCACCAGCAGGTTGGTTTGGGCAATCCAGAACAAACTGGAAAAAACCCACCTCTGATTTAAACCATTTATATACCAACTTATAGCCTATCAAGATTTCATGACAGAATATAGTCCATTCTATTGCAAAAGAAATAAAACAGCAGATTATATCCTTAACAAGTCATAAAGCAGCAATAAAACATTTGCAATAAATATCTTCAAGTATTAAAAGGTTTACAGCAAATAAAACAAACTGACTAAGAATCCAATTTCCTCTTCCTCTTAATTTTTGTCAGTACCATAAAGGGATTTATTGTATTATTTCTGTTCCTTTGCAAACCTATCTTATCCTTTTCTATCTCTACTTCATCTGCACACTCTATATGCTATCACTCTGTTTATTACATGCCTTTTTAACGTTAAGTCCAACAAAACAAGTAGAGATGGTCCTTCTTATGTTTTCTGGTGCAATATTTGGTTCATTCTGTCATCCCTGGTGGCTTTGAATTCAGCATTGATCTCCCAAGGTTCTTTGTCTATTTATCCCAAGCTTCTTTTATTTTGAAAATAAGCTTTAGAATTTATTTCGGGGCTACTGGTAATAGGTAAGCCTCACTTAACATGGTGATAGGAATGATCACTAAGCAATGCAACTGTAAAGTGAAATGTCACGTGACCATATCACTTAGTGATGAGCAGTGGCAAAAAAATCCCACTTTTTCTTTTAGAAAAAGATGAAAACAAGATGGTGGTGCATGTATAATGCTGGAAACTCGACTTCTGCACATGTGCAGAAGAAAAAAATGTGAAAAAAATTCCTTCCAATTGTTTTTTTAAAGATGGCTGCCTCCATGGACCGGCACCAACTGAACTGGTTCCAACAAGATAGATGGATGGATGGATGGACGGATGGATGGACGGACGGACAGACAGACAGACAAAGAAAGAGAAAAATATTTTGAGTATTTGATGGATTTCTTCAAAAGTGATCATATTTAAAATTAAACTCTATGCTAAGAGAAAAAATGATTTTCTGAATAAAAGTCTGCGCAGATGTTATCCTGAAGTTGTGTCGTAATAAGAAAGGAAATGAGAGGAGGATTAAGCAAGGTCAAATGAAGATCAACCTGTTCATTCCACGTGCAACTGTGATGAGAGATTTAAAAGTTTGCCTAGCCTTCTGCACATAAATAGAAATTGCATAACCATAATTTAATCCTATTACATTGTTGTACAGCTTTATATAAATCCAGTCTGTGACAGTGTAATTGGCTTTCAGATGCTAATTTATTCTTCCATTTTTAACATATATTATTATAATCTCTTGAAAAATCAATATCAGTTCTCAATTTTTTTCCTGAAGCTGCAATTCTTGCTTTCATGTTCACTTCAAGAAAACGCTCTTTTAAAAAAAGTCACCATTAAGATTATTTTGCTTTTAAAAAGCTACACAAGTCAAAGCAAAAATATAAATGCAAACTCCTTCAATATTTTGGTGTATTCAGAAGCATATTCTCCATAGTTTACATTTTTGAAAAAGAAAGAGCCATTTTCTAGGTTCCAAATCTGCATCATAATTGGCCAATTAAACTGAGTCTACCCTGACTTTTTAATTGGTAGATTGTGCTCTCACACTTTGAAGCAGTTGTTACATAGAATAATGCCTATTGATAACAAAGATTAGAAAATTGAGAATGGAATAGCTCAAGTGTACCTGATGAATTTTAAACACACATGGAATTTGTCAATGCAAGCTGGCATAAAGAATTCTTTTAATGTTTGCATGTTTCCAAAATTCTTAGGAATGCTTCAGTTTGGTATTTTTATATTATTTAATTTTCCCTTGAAAAGTTAGACAACAATGGCAGTAAGAATGGTTTTACCATCTCTAATTCAATAATTTGTGACAAAATATGATCAATATTGGTTTATTTATATTTAGGTTTTTTTGCAGAGTGGATTGCTATGGTTCAGTTTTTGAGAAAAAGCTCTTGAAAGTTAAATCTGCATTCTCACAGTGTTTGTTGATGTGTCACGTTATGCCTCAATATTCCAACCTGTTAAAATATTCATGAGCTGGGAGAGTCATGTTAACAAGGTCAGCCAATGAATAGGCATAATAACTAAGTCAGCCAATGGGAGCTAAACACTTCTGAATCTGTGCAGAGAATTGAAACTGAAAACTTAAGCTTAAGGCTGGGCTTGACTCAGTACTCTCTGCTCTCTGTCCACTCTGTATTTTCTGCACACTCTATGCTTGTCTGTTCTGCTGTAATGTATGTATGTATGTATGTATGTATGTATGTATGTATGTATGTATGTATGTTTATAAAGAAGTTAATGAATCTAGCTGAAGCAGTCATCTATATGTGCTTCTTGTTTTGATTTTTAGGCACCAAACTCCGATCCAACCTTGGATTAGTTTTATCTAGATTTTCTTAATCTACTCTTTTTTTGTTAAAAAATAAGTTTATATAAAATATTTTTCCAAATATTTTTCTGCACTTTCTGCCTAACGTGCATATTTTTGCAAAATATTTTTAATGTACAATATTATTTCATGCAACTATCACATAAATGCATGCACACAAACATATATTTATTTTTGTAATAGTTTTCCTTAAATATTTGTATTTGCATTTGTTGTTCTGTTCAGAACACTGCAGGTCGGGGTGGGGTGGGAGCAAATATACAAAATATATTTTAAATGAATTATCGATAATATAGTTTGGGAAGAACATTTTTTTTGGAAATTTTCCATATCATTAACTCATTATATAGTGATGTGCCAACATTTCTGCTCATCTAAGCTCAGATCTTGGTTTCATTGCTGTAGTGTAGCTGCAGAATAATATTGTATCCATATGTACACCCAGAGGAAACTATTTGGTTTCCCTATTTGGTTGTTTTCATTAATTTGACTTGTCTTATATCCCTTTTAGGAGTTTGACAATTATTCCTGCACATCTTAACTCTTTCGGTTATGCTTTATGCAACTATTTTGGCTAACAATGAGGATCATGCTGATACCTAGCTTGGTGCTAAGAAATAGAACGTAAACATGTTATATGATGGGAATTTGTTTTCTTGAAATATAGTAAAAGTCTATGCACATCTGCCATGAGCCATTCCCAAAGATATAAGAGATGTAACTTTGGTACATATTCAGTAATATGAAATCTGCTCTGAACTGATCTTAATAGCTTTGGATTGTCATTATGTAAGGCCTATTAAGAATTTGCCTGCACAGCTGTGTATTGCAATCATTATGGACAAGTATGGAAAAAAATCACTTGGACAATACAACTGCAGTCATCTGTCGGCCTCACACAAAAGGATAATGACCAGATGTGATACTGCTGGATTCTTTTGTGGTACTTCTCTACAAACAGCAGCAGGCAATTCAACGTAGAAATAGTTCATGAAAAAATAATGCAAACTAATGAACACCAGATTAAAGTTATTCCCAGTTCTGGGAAAATAAAATAGTATGCCAGGTGACATTGATTTAAAACTTCCCAGTATAATTAGAACATTAACAGATACTGTACTAATGAATATATTGCAGTTTACTGAAAAATGTCATTCCATTCCATTCCATAAATGAGTAAATAACTTCACTGAAATGTCTGAGGTATAATTATAGAATAACAGATTTGGAAGGGACCTTGTAGGTCATCTAGTCCAATCCCTTGTTGAAGCAGGAAATGAACCTTTTTGTCCTTGGGTGCCGAAAGAGCACGCACGCGCACTGTCAAGCATACACGAGGGCCCACATCCATAATTCAATGTCTGCGGAGGGCGAAAATGGCCTCCTATGTCCTCCTGGAAGCCCTATGGAGGCCGGAAACAGCCTTCTTCTCAACTTCTGATGGGCACAGTAGCCCAATTTTTGCCCTTCTTAGGCTCCGGAGTGTTAGCATATAGCATGGAAAAGAGGGATGGAATGTGGAGAGAGAGCTAATTTGCATACTGGCATGTGGTCAGTTTTTGGCAGTTGGAAGATAGAATTCTTGGGGATTCATATGCTGACTGTTGGTGAATCTGCATCATAGAGAGCAGATATATAGAGAAATATAGTTATACAGTCAAGTTGTTTATTTGTGTAAATATGAAACCAGTTCAATGAGAAAAGAAGAAATAAAAGTGTAATATTTATATTGGAGTCTGTATCATGGTTCTGCTATGAAGAGTCTCTGCTGTATGAAGTGAGGAACATCACTTATAACCATAAATAACAGAGAAATACAACACAGAGGCTTCCTTCCCAAGGCTTTCCTCCCCCACCCCACCCCCATAGGTCCTCTGGAAGCTGAAATGCCCTCCCAGAGCCTCTGTGTGAGCCGAAAATGAGCTGGCCGATGCACATAAGCACATTGGAGCTGAGTTAGGACAACGGCTCGCGTGCCAGCAGATATGGTTCTGCGTGTCCCCTGTGGCACCCTATAACATTTCTGATAGACCAGTCTCTTCTTGAAAGCTTCCATTGATGATGCCCCCACAATTTCTAAAGGCAAGCTGTTCCATTAATTTATTGTTCTCAGTGTCAGAAAATTTCTCTCTATTTCTCCTTGATCAGTTTCAATCCATTATTCCTTGTCTAGCCTTCTGGTGCAAAATAGGTTGATTCCCTCCTCATATTGGAACACTTCTATGACCTGAAAACCCTTTGCATCCCAGCTGTGTATGGATGCTTGTTTTAATTGAGCAGGGGCAGGTGGTGTCATTTTCACATATTCAGAGAATTTATACAATATGGACCATTTTAAGAAAGTGAATTTTAGAACCTGAGATATAGAATAGAACAGAACAGAATAGAATAATAGAATTGGAAGGGACCATGGAGGTCTTGTATTCCAACCCCCTGACTAGGCAGGAAACCCTACACCAGTGATGGCAAACCTATGGCATGGGTCCCACAGGTGGCACACAGAGCCATATCTGCTGGCACGCGAGTCGTTGCCCTAGCTCAGCTCCAACATGCATGTGTGTGCCAGTCAGCTGATTTTTGGCTCACACAGAGGTTCTGAGAGGGTGTCTTTGGCTTCCAGAGCGCCTCCAAGGGAACATGGGAAGGCATTTTTACCCTCTCTCGGTTCCAGGGAAGCTTTGGAACCTGGGGAGGGTGAAACATGAGCCTACTGGGCCCACCAGAAGTTGGCAAACAGGCCTTTTCCGACCTCCAGAGAAAACTTTTTTCACCTTCCCCAGGCATTGAATTATGGGTGTGGGCACTCATGCATGTGCGATTGCACTCGCCCACGCTCTTTTGGCACTCAGAGAAAAAAAGGTTTGCCATCACTGCCCTACACCATTTCAGACAAATGGATATCCAACATCTTCTTAAAAACTTCCAGTGTTGTAGCATTCACAATTTTTGGAGGCAAGCTGCTCCACGGATTAATTGTTCTGTCAAGAAATTTCTCCTATATGTTACACACCTGAATATTGGTGAACCAATTGAGATAGTACAGTTTACATCTAATATTAGAATTTTTTAGAATTGCATTATATTATTACATATTATATTATTACATATTATATTATTACGCATTATGCTTTCTTCATTGTTTTTTCTAACACAACATCCTGTCATGGCAGACAGACTCTCCCATTGTTTGTTGCTTTTCCCCCCCTATTGTCATCTGGTAACACTTTTCCCCACACATTATATGTGTTTTTCCCCTACAGGCAAAATAAACAATTCCTTTATCAGCAGAATAAAGAATACTACTACTACTCTTGGATTAACTATGCAAGCTAATTTTCACAAAACAAGTTGCCTTACTATTCACATTGTCTTTCATTGTCTTTCATGCTCTTAGCTCAAAAAAGATCTTTGAAAGAAAGAGATAAAAGGATATGAAATCAATGTGGGTCATATGAAGCAAGGGTACTCAAAAAGAAAATGGCATTAAGTTACTATATTAACAAAAATAAATTGTTTTCTTGTGTGGAACTAAAATATCCCCATTATGTTTTTAAATAGCAATGGCAAAAGCTATTATAGCTTAGATTTATATACCACTTTACAATGCTTTACAGCTCTCTCTAAGCAGTTTTACAGAGTCGGCATATTTCCCAGAATATGGGTCCCCAATTTACTGATCTCAGAAGGATGAGTCAACCTTATAGTCTGCTTATTATCTCAAAAATATTTCAGGAGAAAACTGTTGTTTTTGAAGATGTTTCAATTCTCATCTAAGCTTCTTCAGCTCAGATTGGATTGTGTGGAATGGAAGGGTTTATATTCCTTGGAGACACCTGGCCATTTGAATTCTTTTAGCGAGTCGTTGGGGCCACCTGGAGGTTTGCCAATGTTATCAGGTTCACCTGAATGGTTCAAATGGGTTTGGAGCCTTCTTGGAACTGCTGAAAGGACTGTGTTGTGGAGCTGTGCTCGCTGCAGAATGTTTTCTGCCCTCTGTCCCTTTAATGTTGAATACCGACACAGGCTGTTGGGGATGAATCTGTCTACACCTCAAGCTGTTGGGGATGAGTCTGTCTGCACTTCAGACCAAAACGCAAATAGTTCCTGTAGTCTGTCATTTTTCTGAAAATCCATTCATACAATTCATCCCAAAGTGCATAGCTTAAAAAGAGTCAAGGTGACGCAGTGGGTAGAGTGCAGTACTGCAGGCCACTAAAGCTGACTGCTAGATCTGCAGGTCAGAGGTTCAAATCTCATCACCGGTTCAAGATTGACTCAGCCTTTTGTCCTTTCAAGGTGGGTAAAATGAGGACCTGGATTGTGGGGGCAATATGCTGGCTCTGTTTAAAAAAGTGCTATTGCTAACATGTAAGCTGCCCTGAGTCTAAGGAGAAGGGCGGCATAAAAATATCAAATGAAATAAAATAAATAAATAAATGTTGATGGAGAGTCTCAGTCATCCAGGTCATGATTGTCCCAGAGGTGCTTTTTATTATTTATTATTTTATTATTTATTAATTGGATTTATATGCCACCCTTCTCTGAGCACTTGGGGCAGCTTACAACATATAAAAACAATACAACATATTCTAAATCCAATTAAATTAAAATTAGTTAATCTAAAACCCAGTTTCTTAAAAATCAACCATTCCCATTCAAACAAGCACACATACATTTAATTCATTGGCCAGGGGCTAGAATCTAATGTCCCCAAGCCTGACAGCACAAATGAGTCTTCAAATTGTTGCAGACGACGAGAATGGTAGGGGTGGTGCGAATATCTGGGGGGAGCTGATTCTAGAGGGCCAGAGCCCCCACAGAGAAGGCTCTTCCCCTAGGCCCCACCAAGTGAATTGTCTAGTGCAGTGTTTTTCAACCAGTGTGCCGCGGCACACTAGTGTGCCGCGAGACATGGTCAGGTGTGCCGCGAAGCGAAGCTCAGAGGGGGGAAGGAGGGAGAGAGAAAGACATAGAGGGAGAGAAGGAGGGAGAGAGAAAGAAAGCTAAAAAGAGAGGGAAGAAGGAAGAGAGAAAGAAAGATGGATGGAGAGAGAAATAGAGCGAAACGGACTTTTTTTAGCTCCCCCCCCTTAATGTTTCCCAGGTTTTTGTAAATGTGAATAATGTGCCGCGGCTCAAAAAACGTTGGGAAACACTGGTCTAGTGGATGGTGTTGTGAGTGCTTCTTGTCCACCTCAGATCATGTCATATTCTGAGGAGGGTGAGCCAGCCCCCCCCCTGGATACCCTAGACCAGGGGGATTGACCAGATGAAGCAGAGAGTGAGAGTGAGGGAGAAAGTGACTTGAGTGAGCTTGAGGAACTACTAGAAGGGGCTGATGTGACAATGGGGGAGTGGTCCCAGTCAGAGGATGAGGAAGACATGAGAGTGGAAAGTCTTTGTATTGACCCTCGCTATAGAAGATTGCTCAGAAGGCAAAAGGAGTTACAGAGTAAAAGGTATTAGCTTACAGCCTTAGCTTCTTTGAAGTATGATGTCACTTCCAGGCAGTATAAAGGCAAAGGGTTGTGGGAAATGAGGTGTAGAGATGCAACATTGTTCAATAGAAGAGACGCGAGGCTGAGAGGTGTGATTGAACAAAGCTGAGAGGTGTGATTGAAAAATCATGATTTCTGCTTCAATAAAAGACATTCTCTGTTGGATGCAAAAGCATATATTTAAGTAATGAATTGTCTTTATCTAAGGAATGCAGATAAGACCAAGTTTTTGGCACTTTTTCTGGACATAGATGACAGTTAGCTCTAAAGAGAAAGATAACGCCTTCTATGCCGTTTTAAAAAACCTGTATTTCATTATGTGTCCTTGTCTTCAAATAAAGAGGTGGATTTTATCATAAAATAAGGGATTTCTGAGTTGGGGTTCACTCCGAGAACTGTGCACAGAACAGACGGGACCTGGAGAAGGCTGACTCTGTGGGACTGACTGGTTGCTGGGGCTTTCCATAGGACATGGCACCATTAAAAATTGTTTGATTTTTTCCAACTTTTCCAAAAGCAGTTCTTGAAGTAACCTCTTTTTTAAATCAGTCAGGCACTTTGTTAACAGGGGTTACAAGTGAAAACAGGTTAAAGTGACCAGCAGTACCAAATATAAATTAGGAAAAAATTGAATTATCCATGCGGCCACCAAGAAAAAAAGGAGTTTTTTTTTTGTTTTGTTTTTTTAAATCACATCAGAAAGCAGCACCCTGATACTGGAAGCTGGGATGCTGAACATCTGATACAAATATCCAAAATGAAGTGCTTTGCTCCCAAACAGCTCTTGTTTGTTTTCTTTCTTTCTTTTTGGCAAAGGAACAAAAAAATGAATCCACAGTCAATGCAATTTACTCGGAAAGAAGTTTGAGTAATTGAGTGAAAGAGCTACCAACTGAAGTAGTACGAGATTTGAAGAGTAGATTAGAAGCTCTGCCAACCCTAAAATTCAATTGTTTGCACTTCCAGAACAAAAAGAAGTGCAAATCTTCTAGGTTTCATTTTATTGTCTCTTCTTGCTGACAGCTGCTTGGTACTTCAATATTAGCTTTTCATTACTATAACTTTAGATCTTATAACTAGACTTACAGTTATCAATTAGAACAGGGTATCATAAGCTTCTAATGACATCTTAATTGTGTTCCAATTCCTTTTTAGGCAAAAAATATATTTTTAAAAATGGCTTATTTGATATGCAGATATATATGAAAAATGTGTGTACACACAGAAACATACACATTGTACTGTATATACAGTATATATACTATACTGTATATACAGTATAGATAGCTATAGATACATGGTTACAGTAATCCCTCTATTATCGCGAGGGTTCCGTTCCAAGATCCCTCGCGATAATCGATTTTTCGCGATGTAGGGTTGCGGAAGTAAAAACACCATCTGCGCATGCGTGCCCTTTTTTCTATGGTCGCGCATGCGTAGATGGTGGAGTTTGCGTTCCCCGCTGCCCACGCAAAGGGGAAACCCTGACTCAGCTCCTCGCTGCTGCTGCGCTACCGAGCAGATCAGCTGCTGGGCGGCCGAAGGAACCTTCCCTGGGTCTTCCCCCTCTTGCTGGCGAGCGGGCGAGCGGCGGGCATCAGCGAGGAGCCGGGGTTTCCCCTTTGTGTGGGCGGCCGGGAAGACCCAGGTTGGGGGTTTGGGGGGGTGCTGGGAAGCCCCCCAGGCCGGCTGCGACCTTTTAAAACAGCCGCGCTGCTTCCGAGCTGAGTCCTGAAGCCAAACGCCAAAGGCAAACTTCCGCGTTTGGCTTCAGGACTCAGCTGGGAAGCGGCACGGCTGTTTTAAAAGGTCGCAGCCGGCCTGGGGGGCTTCCCAGCACCCCCCCGAACCCGGGTTGGGGGTTTGGGGGGGTGCTGGGAAGCCCCCCAGGCCGGCTGCGACCTTTTAAAACAGCCACGCCGCTTCCCAGCTGAGTCCTGAAGCCAAACGCGGAAGTTCGCCTTTGGCGTTTGGCTTCAGGACTCAGCTGGGAAGCCGTGCGGCTGTTTTAAAAGGTCGCAGCCGGCCTGGGGGGCTTCCCAGCACCCCCCCAAACCCCCAACCCGGGTTCGGGGGGTGCTGGGAAGCCCCCCAGGCCGGCTGCGACCTTTTAAAACAGCCGCGCCGCTTCCGAGCTGAGTCCTGAAGCCAAACGCGGAAGTGGTTTTTTTTTTAAATTAATATTTTTTTAAAAATAGCGATATAGCGTTTCGCGAAGATCGAGATCACGAAACTCGAGGGATCACTGTATATTTATGGATAGATAGATATATTGACATGATTATATTTATATATATATATACCATAGGAATGTATATATGTACCAGGGAAGGATTATACAATATACTACTTCCAGCAGACGTGGTTGGTAAATCCACAGTAACTGAATTTAAACATGCCTGGGATATACATATATCCATCCTAAGATAACATAAAGGAAATAGCATAAGGGCAGACTAGATGGACCATGAGTAAGGTGACCAGACGTCCCGCATTCAGTGGGACAGTCATGCTTTTTAGCAACTTCTCCCGCGTCCCAGGGCATTTTTAAAAAGTCCCGATCCCCCCCCCTTTTTAATTTTTTCTTTCTTTCTTTTTATTTGCTCACTTCCCCACCCTTCCACTATTGCTAAAATGTAGCAACCGAATCCACCCAATACTCTGGGACAAATCCAAGCAACTAGCCCTCTGGAGAGCTGAAACAGAAACCTTCCTCAATACAGACATACACACCAAGAAACTCCACAATTTAAAAAAACACAAGAAGACCAAACCCTTTCCACAACAACTCATGAAGCACACAGTACATGATATATCGGACAGGACCCTCACCACAGCAGAAACCAATGTCCTCTCCAAAGGATTCAACTTTGCAGTCATCCCCAAATGCATCCCCACTGGAAACATCATATGCGGAGTTGAAGCCACCCTAATCAAAATCAACCCAGATGAAGCCAATAAAATCAGACTCGAAGTCAATGTCCTCTGCTCCAGCATTCCACCCAGAAGCAACTAACATAAAAATGAACAAAAAGCACTCACCAACTTGAGGAAAGACAACAACATAATCATCCTCCCAGCAGACAAAGGCAACGCCACTGTGGTGATGAACACATCTGACTACCAAGACAAACTATCCAACCTAATTATTATTATTATTATTATTATTATTATTATTATTATTATTATTATTAGCGGCCTTTTGCAACTGACAGATGGAGATTTTGTCAATTCCAATGGTTTTCAAATGTCTGCTGAGATCCTTTGGCACTGCGCCCAGCGTGCCAAGTACCACTGGGATCACTTTCACTGGCTTATGCCAGAGTTGTTGCAGCTCGATTTTTAGATTTTCGTATTTGACTAATTTCTCTAGCTGCTTTTCCTCAATTCTGCTGTCCCCTGGGATTGCGATGTCGATGATCCATACTTTCTTTTTCTCCACAATCAGGATGTCTGGTGTGTTATGCTTCAGAATTCGGTCAGTCTGAAGTCGGAAGCCCCACAGTAGTTTTGCTTGCTCATTTTTGACCAATTTTTCGGGCTTATGATCCCACCAGTTCTTTGCCACTGGTAAATGGTAGTTCTGACACAAGTTCCAGTGGATCATCTGTGCCACAGCATCATGTCTATGCTTGTAGTCAGTCTGTGCGATCTCTTTGCAGCAGCTGAGTATATTATTATTATTATTATTATTATTATTATTATTATTATTATTATTTCTGTATATTTTCTTGCAATTTGTCCAACATTTCATCTCTGTGATGGACAAGTGACAGGATCTTTATCTGTATTTACAATGTATTATATCTATAACTTGAAAGCCTTTAGACTGAACTTACCATAAAACAATAAACTTGGACTGTAAGAGAACAGTCTGAAGGGTGAAATTCCAGATTTCAGATCTAAATTTTTCTGAGATCAAAGTACAGTAGTATTAATATTAATAATTTGTTTATTCGTGATATTTGGTGTTTCAGCATTATGACTATTATAAATGCCCTGATTTTCTCAAGTTATTTTCTCAAGTGATGATTGCTCTATTTTCACAAAGGAAGCAGCTTTAGTTAATAAGATGCAAGGGATTTGGAGATTTTGAATGACACAAGTAAGAAACTGCTCCAATCCTTTAAATTTTCTTTGAAATAACTGCCCACTCTTATCAATGGAGTTTAATTACATAGATAACATCACTATTGCTATTTTAATCTCAGATGTTAATAGAAACTGTAAACATATGGAATAACGATTAAACAAAAAAGAAGCAAGAAGGTACATAAATATATTTGCTAAAGAACAGTACAGTCAGAGAATCTATTTAATCAATCTATCAGTGTTTTATTATTGCTTGCATGGTGAAATCCATCAATGTGAAAATCATCAAGGATGCCATTCTATGATAGCAATGTAAAAAAAGGAAAATTTCGTGGCAAATGTGGCATAGGTTTTTTTATGCAGGAATCCAATATAATCACAGCATTCTTTTACCCGAACACCCATAATCAGGTCCACATTCAGGACAATGTAAAACTTCCTTTAAGTTTTTTAAAGCAGCTTATTTCTTAAAGAGAATAGTAGTGTCTTGGGAATAATTTGGTGCTGCTAAGAAATCTAATTTTTAAATTCCTGAAATTACTTCCAAGAATGAGTTCTCATTTCCACACTCCTGAAAGGCATAGCACATAAAACTACAGATCAAAGTAGTGGTCAAGGCAGTTCATCATGCAAAGGTAATGGCAGAAATTCAATATTGTAATTAAGAGAGCTATCACTTGAAGATTTGCATTGGAACTCACAGGTGTCATTCATAATTCAAAGCAAAAGATCTATTAGTTCAGTCTATCTTTTACTGCATGATTGATTCACAACATATCTCGGTTATTTCTGGACATGCTGCCAAGTAACATGTGATGGCTGTTGAGGCTCTAATTTTTTTTTAACCTTTATAAGACTATTTCCATCAGCATGCAACATGGCAACTTGAAGTAGAAATCCTAGAGTTATTGTTGGCTTTGTTCCAGGGGTAGGTTCTGCCTTACCTCACTGTTGATTCACTTCCTAATGAATTGCCTGGGCGAGTGCATGCTTCGCGGGGGGGCACATGCTTTGTGGGTGTGTGCACACATTGTGGGCATGGGCACACATATGCAGTGCTAAAAACCCAGCTTCTGCGCATGTGCAGAAGCAAAAATACAAAATGGCAGCAGCTACAATACCACCGAGAGAGCATGTTGAGTTTAGGGGCATGGCAGGCCTGGGTCTCTGCTGGTTTTAGCAATCCAGGCTACCAAGTTACTACAGGTTCTATAGAATCAGTCCAAATCAGCAGAAACCTACCTCTAGTTAGGTCTAAACAAATATTTAAACTGCTTTTGAAATAGTTGAGAGGTTTGCAAAAATGATGTGATACTGTAACCTTTCAAGGATTTTCAGGCGTGTCATACAGTAAGTTTTAATGGACTATTCATCAATATGAATAATGGGCTGAGGATGGAGCTCAATATCATAAGGTCTTCTGTTCTCTGGCCAGATTACCTTTTTGTTATGTCTGCCCGGCAATTGTGTACCGTTGTTTATTGGTTACCATGTTACTAAGGGAAGTTATTATGTTTAGCGGGAGAATTGCTGGATGCTTATTGGTTAGCTGTATTTGGCCAGGGGGTATATACATCCTGTCAAACTTAATAACTTCCCTTAGTAACAGGGTAACCAATAAACAACGGTACACAATTGCCGGGCAGACATAACACTTTTAATCTTTGGTGAATTTAGATTTTAGACTGTTCCTTTGCATTATGATTCAATTAAGTTTGTCTGCCTTCAAATCAAAGCCAGCCATGTTCCCTCCCCTCCCCCACTCTCTCCCACATACACAGTCCTACCAAAATGTACATATGTACACTGTATCACTAACAGATAGTGGTATTAAATGACGGGTGGATATAATTCATTCATAATTAAATGAATTATATCCATACGTGAATTATACCCACTACCAAGCCCATATTCCTGCCCATTTCATACATGTTTCTTGCTTAAAGTAACCTTGTAAGAAAATATTAAATATGTTAAAGGGTTAAATAAGGTTCAGGAGGGAAGTGTTTTTAATAGGAAAGTGAACACAAGAACAAGGGGACACAATCTGAAGTTAGTTGGGCGAAAGATCAAAAGCAACATGAGAAAATATTATTTTACTGAAAGAGTAGTAGATCCTTGAAACAAACTTCCAGCAGATGTGGTTGGTAAATCCACAGTAACTGAATTTAAACATGCCTGGGATAAACATATATCCATCCTAAGATAAAATACAGGAAGTAGTATAAGGGCAGACTACATGGACCATGAGGTCTTTTTCTGCCGTCAGTCTTCTATGTTTCTATGTTTCTATATTGGCAGCAAGTATAATGGCAAAAGAGAGAAGAATCAGCCAGGAACCTGTGGCTGTGTACACCACATTGTTTATATTCACTGATCATATCTCAAAGATAATACAGTTGCCATGCTGATCAGTAGGAAGGGATTAATAATAAGAAGGCCACCTATGGGTTGATCAAAAACATTCTAACCTCATGCTGTAATTTCCACTGCTTCTGCCTTTTTCTTTGTCTTTGAAATGTAGCAGACCAAAGGGCTATACCTTATGGATCTGCTTTCGCTGAGGGCTGGCCAGCAAGCTGCCAATACTTTGTTGGAATCCTGCTGTACACTCTGCTACTTTTCTACCTATTAATTTTTTATGTTGCATGTTCAAACTTCTGCATGGTTACCTTAGGTGAGCCAGGTTTTGCCATAACATATTCTATTAATACATGGAGTCTGAAAGCAATGCCCTCTTCCTAAAAGATCGTGGCAATGTGCTGGGGGCAGAAGATTAAACTATAGCTGCAAAAGGAAGGATTCAAACACACCAAATTACTTGATAACCTACTTATCATGGTATACATCATCGAGGGACCTATATTCGGCACGGAAGGGTCAGTTGACTGTTCCACAAACCACTTACGGCAACATCAAAATTGCTTTCAAGGTCTGGCCCCATGTCTGTGGAACAGTCTTCCCTTAGAGCTTCAGGTAGAAGAGAATTTTCTTCACTTCCGCAAAGCATTAAAGACATTCCTCTTTGATTCAGCAGATTGAAACATCCTTGTTCTGGGGATCAGCAAGAGGGGAAGAAATTGGAGAGGTTGGGAATGTTTTTAACAGGTTTTGTGGTTTTATTAGTTGTGTTTTAACTAGTTGTGTGTATTGTCTACTATCTGACCTTGTTAGTTGTATATGGCTTGCTGCCATGCCAGATTATCTCAGGGACCACCTTCTGCTGCACGAATCCCAGCGACCAGTTAGGTCCCACAGAGTGGGTCTTTTCCGGGTCCCGTCAACTAAACAATGCCGCTTGGTGGGACCCAGGGGAAGAGTCTTCTCTGTGGCGGCCCCGGCCCTCTGGAACCAACTCCCCCCAGCGATTAGAATTGCCCCCACCCTCCTTGCCTTCCGTAAGCTACATAAAACCCACCTCTGCCGCCAGGCATGGGGGAATTGAGATTCCCTTTCCCCCTAGGCCCTTACAATTTTGTGCATGGTATGTCTCTATGTATGTTTGCTTTTTTATATTAATGGGTTTTTAATCATTTTTAGTATTGGATTATTATTGTACGCTGTTTTATGATTGCTGTTAGCCGCCCCAAGTCTTCGGAGAGGGGCGACATATAAATCCAATAAATAAAAATAAATTAAAAAATAAATGCCCTTTGTTAAAAGAGCATTAAAAATAAACATTTATTATTATTATTATTATTATTATTATTATTATTATTATTATTATTATTGGTAGTCCTTGATTTACAACCATTTCTTTAGTGGCCATTCAATTTCAATTCAACAGCACTGAAAAAGCTTGTTATGATCAGTTTTCATACTTATGACCATTTGTAGCATCCCATGGTGACATTAACAAAATTAAGGCACTTGCCGACATGCATATACTTTATGTATGACAGTTGCATTCTTCCAAGGTCATGTGATTGCCATTTGCAACCTTCCCAAGTGGCTTCTGACAAGCAAAGTCAAAGAGGAAAACCAGATTCACTTAATGACTGCGTGATTTGCTTAACAACTGAACTGATTTGCTTAAGAATTGTGGCAAAAAGAAGATTGTACAATGGGGCAAAACTCACTTAAAAACTGTCTTGCATAGCAACAGAAATTTCCATCTCAATTGTAGTCATAAGTCAAGGACCTGCATAACATAAAATATTCCCAATTAAAAGTTTTTGAGAGATGAAAACGAAAGAACTGCAACCAACATATTACCTTGTATCTATGGATCAATCGATAATAATCTATTTTTTCTTTCCTGCTACTTTTTTCTTTAAATTGAGATTCTTATTAAGTAAAACCCTTATTTAATTAGGCAATGCTCAAACTATAAATGTATGGTTTGGAATTCTGAATTCTTTGATTACCAAAAACACCACTTTAGATTCTCGAAGAGAATTCAGAGAATCTTTCCAAAGTGTATTTATAACCATCTGCCCATTTCTGATTCCATTAGACAATATGTTTGTGTGAATGTTCCCTGAATATAACCGAGGAAGTCACTGATCATAGACTAAAACGGGTAGGCACAAAAGTAATTTGACAAACCAACACTGTAATACAGCTTTGGACATTTAAGCTCTTAGCTTTACAACCATTTGACATGTTAATTGCAACAATAATGAAGTATAATTATATTTAAATCTTGCTTTAAGTGACATCATTAAAATAAATTATTGTGGTTCTCAGTATGACAAAGAAATAATAGTGTTCTGACATAATTTAAAGATATTATGCGTGCATGTTTCTATAAAAGAGAAAATATGTATGGAAAACTAAAAAAGCTATTTGCTTTTCTAAAGCTTAAAAAAGTCCAAAAGCTTTTAGAATAAAGCTATAGCAATCCGTTCACTATGCTATGCAAAAACATAATGATCTAGCACAGTCCTTTTTGACTGGAGTGACAACTGAACCAATATGGGTTTCTGTAATTTACGCCTCATTATATTTTTTTTATGAGAGAGACACTTTTTGTGTGATTATTCCGATGAGACCTATCTAGTATAATTGAACCTATAGCACAGCTCTCATGTTCCTCAGAATATACAAGCCCCACAACCACATCAAGGTAGTACCTCTGTCTTCCCCCAAGCATGTAATTTGTGTATAAACTGCTGTTGTTCTCTGGCCCCTTCTAATGGCCTAAGCTAAATACTTTTATTATTTGTAAACTGACCCAGCGCTTCAAGACATCTATCTTCTCATCATCCTTCATTCCAAAAAAACAAGTGCATCTTGGGAAGCCAGACTCCATTTAATAATTATTAATAATAATTTATTGGATTTGTATGCCGCCCCTCTCCGTGGACTCAGGGCGGCTAACAACAGTAATAAAAACAGCATGTGACAATCCAATAATAAAACAACTAAAAACCCTTATAATAAAACCAAACATACAAACAAATGTACCATGCATAACTTGTAATGGCCTAGGGGGAAGGAATATCTCAACTCCCCCATGCCTGGCGGTATAAATAAGTCTTGAGTATTTTACAGAAGACAGGGAGGGTGGGGGCAATTCTAATCTCTGGGGGAGTTGGTTCCAGAGGGCTGGGGCCGTCACAGAGAAGGCTCTTCCCCTGGGGCCCGCCAAACGACATTGTTTAGTCGATGGGACCCGGAAAAGGCCAACTCTTTGGGACCTTATCGGTCGCTGGGATTCGTGCGGTAGCAGGTGGTTCCGGAGGTAATCTGGTCCAATGCCATGTAGGGCTTTAAATGATGGATTGCTCCTGTTTCCTTGAGGAAACAGAATCCCTGGGAAGAATCCAGCCTAATCCATGACACACATTGATTTGAGGACAAAAATCCACATCCCATAGACACAGCATCCCTGGCGAGATTTAGATTTAATTGTATTTGTTATTGTGATGCTCACCATCAACTCAACACTGGGTTCTTACTGCATCAGTTGTGGGTTCTAAAACCCTTTACTACCAGTTCATACTTGCACTTGTCCTGGGCAAGTGGGCGGAGCCTCCTACTGCTGGTGCTACTAGTTCTTAGAACCAGACCAAACCAGGAGCAATCCATCGCTGTACTGCGTGTATTTCTACTTTTCCCTCATTGTTTCCCTCATCCTGTTCCTTTTATAAAACATCAATCTCTATGCATTTGATCTGTTTTATTAGAGGACAGATGGGCTTAACTGTGTGTCAAGCTGCACACAGGGTAACGTGTGCAACTTGACACTAGGTGTTCATGTTGAATACGTTTAGACCAAATCACCTCCTTATTTCTTCCTCATGGTTTTTGTTGAATCTCAGCAATCCATCTCACAGCAAGAACATTGTATGTACATATCAGACTTCGGGATTATCTCTGAGACTAAACCCAGGACAGATATAATCATTCTATCACTACATACCAGGCAGTATCATAAATGTAAATTATAAATAATAAATAGTATTAAATTATACCTTTTATATGTTGTAGGAAAGACTGTCAGTTATGGCCCTAGATAATGCAAAACAGGGAAATATTTGCTGTTAGCTCCAGAATCACAAATGTCATGTGTTGGGAGTTGTTTGACTAAGAATATGAGATGTTGGATGATATTGTATTCACTTCTTGTTTCTAAGCTTTTGATAAGTATCTGACTTTCCTACAAAAATAACATTTTGAGTTTGCATGGAACTATTACCCTGTGAATGCAAACAGCAATGTGTACATCTTTTGCCATCAAAATATGGAATCAAATATTCTCCATTATCACATCAACTATTTCTTTGAAGAGAAGCCAGTATTTGCAGTTTAAAGGAAAGCTGCAGATTGATTTTGCTTCTCTAGATCAACCTTTGTCTAGTTTCCCAGCCAGAAGCTTAAAAACAATTACAACATATGCTCCGGCTGTCAAAATCTTACTTGTTCAATTTTCTAGACATCAGCAGAGGAGCATGATTGATACACAGTGTGTCAGATCTCCCTGTTAGGATGTTCCTCCCCCCTTCTGCTTTATTAGTAAACCAATTCTGTTATTTTTATGCCTTTCAAATATCATTCACAGCACTTTGGCAGAAATGTTTTACTCTTGAAATAAATGTATCCTATTGGGTAATACATTTTAAAGGATTTCCCTCTGCCACTAGATGATTGAGTGTGGATTAATTACTTTTAAACTTAATAACCCCATCTATTTCTGTTCAAAAGGTTCAAAACTATTTTTGTTTGTTTAACTGTTGTAATCCCAAATGTTATTAAACTCTGAAGTCTTCTTTGCAGCTTTTCATCAGGTCCCTCAATATTAAAGCACAAGAATGTTCAATTAACCATTTTTAAATAGCACGCCCTGAGAGTGTTGATTTATCTTATCCCTAGCCCAAAAGGGAGGCATGGAGAAATTGATATACCCCTGGCTGTTCCACTTTATGTATGATTTGTTTGAATTACATGATTGTTCTTAATAAGGGTTTTAAATATTGTTTTTAATATTGGATTTGTATATTGTATTGTTTGTTGTGAGCTGCTCCGAGTCCTCAGAGGGGGGCAACATACAAATATAATAAATTATTATAATTATAATTATTATTAGTTTAAAACCATCCTTAGCTATTTTAAATGGTGGTTTCCCTTTTCTCTTAATACCCTCTTTGCTGAGGCCATGATTCTACAGTATATGCATCCGCTGATTATGCTGTCAGAGATTGAGATTGTTTTGGCCATTTCAGGATAGTTCAGATGGTTGGTTGTCCTTGCTCTCTGCGGTTATTTTTATTTGAACTGCAGCAGGAACCAGACACCTGGTTTCCACATCTGTCTACATCAGGGCCGTCAAACTCAAGGCCTGGGGATAAGATCCAGTTTGCCGTGTGCTTAAATCAGGTCCATGAGGCCGGCCTGGAAATAGCAAAGGACCAGCTTGAAGTGCCTCTGGCATCCAAAATGGGGAGGGTAGAGGGCAGGCACGGGCACTGTGTAACCTGTTTTTGGCCTGGATGGACTTCTGTAAAACTTTGCCACCCAAAATGGGGTGTGGAAGTACATGGGGTTTGTGTGTGGACCCCACACACCCTGTTTTTGCCAGCAAAGTATTGCAGGAGGCCATCTAGGCCAAAAAACCAGACTGTGTCACGCTGAGTATTGACAGCCCCAGAAACATTCCAAGTCATTCAGTAATTAAATAGTTAACAGTATGTGTTTGTATTAGCTCCACCCATTATGACGTAAAATCCTTCCACATGATACATGCATCATTTCCTCCTTGTTCAGATCCTCCATATTCCTTTGTCTCTTTCTCTTTTGTCTGCAACGATGTAGCACGCATCTAAGATGCCTCAAACAGTCATTAGCTATATTTTCTTATTTTCGTAATAAAAGTAACTTTGCTTGAAAGCTGATTCTCTACTTTAATCCATCGACTCTCAGATATGATTCATTATGGTCCACGCGGGCTGTAATTTATCTCTAAATCTGTCAGACTGCACACCCCGTGTGGCCAATTTTGGGCCGCAAAAGTGCTGCAGAAGGCATACGTCCTATGCCAGTCTGCAGTGGAGAACTACAATGCTGAACTGGCCCTTGAAGAAATGTGGGGTTTGACACTTCTGGTCTACATAATGCTTTCAAAGTTATTATTCATATCTGATACAGATTCCTTATATAAAATACAACTAAAATTTCTCTTCTCATGTTTCTTATCACTGAAAAGAGGCTAAATCTAAATAGAATCAATCCTGTGCTGCACAGAAAATCCATTTCAACCAGAAAATAAAACAAGCTTCTATTAGCTGTATATTGCATTTGGCTTGTTCCATCACCAATGAACACACTATCGTTTTTGCTGTTTCTGCTGAACAGGGCTTTCATATGGCCAATTTTTACTGTTTTTAGTATTGGGGGAGCAAAATCATCTTGTCTACTCCATGGGCCACTTGCGGATGTTGCTAATGGCAAGCAATGATTGTCTGTCCTGCTTTTTCCTTTTTCCTAATAGAGATGACTCATTATTGACCATTCCCTTACATTTCATTCATCTTCTCTTCATGACTTTTAATCAAAATAAGAAGTTATGGATAATAATGAATAAACTCCCTTTTTACAACCCAGTAATCCCTTATTAATTTGTGGTAGAGTCAGGGCTGGGAGTTTAGTGGCCAAATAACTTTCCTGATGTCGCACAGAATTCTGAACAGATTTTTTTTCTTTCCTCCCTAGGAGAGAAACATCTATCTCTACGTAAGATTGAACTCTTAACCTTCCGAATAGGAGGTGAGTGACCACTATAGGTGACCACTATGCCCCCAGGTTACTCAACATTAATATTTTTATTATTCAATATTCTTCAACAGCATTAAAATGTATGTATCTCTATCTCTATCATGTCTATTTCCATGTATATTTTTAATTGGTTGTTAAAAAATATTTTATAAAAGTTCTAGATTTAAAATCATACCAAACAAATGTCACTATTAGGCACTGCTAAAGTATCTAGATCATTTGTGTATTAAATAACTATTTTAACTGAATATTCAACCATTCTAGAATTTTAGGCAAATTTAAAAATACAAATGTAACATAATGAGCAAAAATAGTAGTACTATTATGATTTCTTCCCCGCAAACAATAAATAAACTAAACTTACCTGAAAAATTCTAAATGAGATTATCCCAGCCTTTAAATACTTCATACATCATTTCATAATAACGGTACTTCGTCCACAATATCTTCCAAAAGTGCTTTCCAGACTTCAATGAAGGAAATAAAATAGAGCTATTGCTAAAAATGGAACTAAGGCTCTGAAATAATTCATAGTTCTAATTATATCCATAGCAGTTTTTGACTTGGTCACTTGCTTTCTGTATAGAAATTGCAGGCAAAATATATTTCCAGTGTCAAAGCTGAAAGTCATTAATGTTAAAATTGATTCTATATATTATTCAGTTTCCCTGCAGATCCCAATAACACTGAGAAGCTTTTTTTGGGGTGGGTGGGGGTGGACATCCATTTGCTTGAAGAAATTCTGTTGCTCCAAAATATCCATCCTTAATCTTAAGTAGTCAGCTAGCTTTAGCATTTCAATAGGAAAAACTGGAAAAATGCAACCACTTAGCATGAGGTTGACACTTAAGAGTGTCCAATATTTTGGCTACAGTCCAATAGCCTCCCCCCCAAGAATCATATTTTTCTTCATAATGGCCTCTTTCTTCCTTTTATCTTTCCGGAGATTTATTTAAAACTTCTTATTTTCCCTATAGTCAGCCTCCAGTAGAGCAATAAGTTTGTATATAGTATGTTGTGGTTAGCTCTGGCCCAGCTCCTGCCCCAAGGACTGTGGATGTGGGGGAGACATCCACATGCTGCAGACCTGTTTTTCCCCCGGTGGAATCTGCTGATGAAGACTCCTCTGACCAAGAAGACATGAGTGACAGGGAGGAGGAGAGTGTGGCAGACAGCTCAGAAGGAGATCAATTATCTAGCTCCTCCTTGGATTCAGAACAAGAGTTAATGATACAGCCACGCATGCGGAGAGCGATGCATAGGCAACAACAACTGAGAGATTATTATCAAAGAAAATGAGGCCACCTGTGGTTGGGTGGGGCTGTGGTAATTAGTGAGGCTGCTATAAATAGCAGCCTGTGGGTTTGGCCATTGTGGAGGATTATCTGATCGTTGTGTTTCGTGACTGCTTTACTGACTTTGACCTTTTGTGTGCTGATTTTTCCCTGCTTTGAAACTAAACCAGAGCAAAGTGTGTTTCACTTTGTGAAAGAAGGACTGTGAATTGCCTCACAGCTGCAAGCTAAGTATCACAGAACTGATAAGGGACTTGTACAAATTACCAGTTTGTTTGGCGACAAGTGTTCTTTGCTATACCAAAAGAGGGCTTAGGTTAATTAAATTTTCGTTATAAAGAACATTGTTTTGAATTTTCAAATGTGCGTGTGCCTGAAATTTGTACCTGTGAATTTTTGGGAGGAGTCTACCAGAGAGCCCGACAGAACATAGTACAACTGTTTTTGGAGACCTTCTTAGGTATTACCATCATGGTTCTACTACTAGTTAGTTATGTACTTTAACCATTATGTTTTAATTTTCATAAAGTGTTTCCCAATTAAATTTCAATTTTGGAGGTTTTCATTTTATATGAATTTTAGGAGATGCTAAAATATTTTCAATAAAATAAATTTAATTTAGCAATAGAATTTCATTGGAAAGCCAGTGGAAATTTTATAAGGCTCACATTATTTCTCACCGAGGCTTCCCATTAAATAGTTTTTGGTCAGATAAAATTGCACATCAGTTGTGGAAATGCTATCTTTAGTGCATAAGTTGTAAAAAAAATCAAACAAAGGAACATAAACAAGGAACTGAAAACAAACCAAAAACCTAATTATATTTTAGACAGTTCAATGTTGTCACTGTCTGCCTCAATTCTTTCCAAAGAATGATGCATTAATTGATTAATAATATAAGAAAAAATATCATTTTCAAATCACTTTATCTTTCAGTGAATAAACTGGAAAAAGACATTTAAAAAACCAGTGGTAATTAAGTAGTTTGTCATCTGTGTAATTCTGAGTAAAATATTGTTGAGTATTTGGTATATTTTTAATGATAAACATAAATAAAGCATGTAACCTTTACTAGAATAACAATGTTACCTATGACTGACTACCTTTAATGTGATATACCTAGTACTTTATAACTCCATTATAAGTCAGGAACCTTTAACACTCTTTCTAGAATTTTTTCACTGAAATAATTTAGCAGTATTTGAAATGTTTATCATAATAGTCCAGGATTGTCCAGGATAGTAGGTTAAAGCAGAGGAAGCTGCTAATTGGTTGCAGCTGATAGAAAAAGGGGTAGACCAGATGTGATCCATACACGAAGTGCTATCTTCTGCAGCTGGTTGAATCACTTCTATTGCACTTGAATCAGAACTTGGCAGAGAACACGAACAGATGTATGAAATAGGGAGACAGTCACAGGATTTGTTGCTTTGCAGAGAGGTGGATGGTTAGTTTTGTCAGGAATATTTACACAAAGGAAAGCCTATTCATATCCGGGCAAAGGACCCCAATTATACCTAGCAACTGATGGGGACCAAGCTTTCTGAGACAACCCAAGAAAGGGATCTTGGGATTTTGGTGGACAGCTCAATGAAGATGTCAACCCAGTGTGCAGCAGCAGTAAAAAAAAAAAGCAAATTCAATGCTTGGCATGATTAAGAAGGGAATAGAAAATAAGTCAGTAAGTGTTGCCTCTGTACAAATCGATGGTGAGACCACACTTACAGTACTGCTTTTCCAGCTCGATTTTTAGATCTTCGCATTTCACTAATTTCTCTAGCTGCTTCTCTTCAATTCTGCTGTCTCCTGGGATTGCGATGTCGACGATCCATGCTTTCTTTTTCTCCACAATCAGGATGTCTGGTGTGTTATGCTTCAGAATTCGGTCAGTCTGGAGTCAGAGGTCCCACAGTAGTTTTGCTTGCTCATTTTCAACCACTTTTTCAGGCTTATGATCCCACCAGTTCTTTGCCACTGGTAGATGGTAGTTCTGGTACAAGTTCCAGTGGATCATCTGTGCCACAGCATCGTGTCTATGCTTGTAGTCAGTCTGTGTGATCTTTTTACAGCAGCTGAGTATGTGATTGATTGTTTCTTCTGTTTCTTTACAGAGTCTGCCCTTTGGATCGTCTGTTGATTTTTCAATTCTGGCTTTGATAGCATTTGTTCTAATGGCCTGTTCTTGTGCCGCCAGTATTAGTCCTTCTGTCTCATTTTGAGTGTTCCACTTGTAAGCCATGACCAGGTCTTTTCTTTATCCACTTTGCCTATTACTATTATTATTATTATTATTATTATTATTATTATTATTAATTAGATTTGTATGCCGCCCCTCTCCAAGGACTCAGAGCGGCTTCCAACAAACAGTACAATCTACAAATCCAATACTGAAAACCAGAACACATTAAGAGATCCTTATTAAAAACAATCACACAATTCAACAAACCATACATACATAAATATCCCAAGAGACCTATAACAGTTATTGCCAAACCCCAAATTTTAACAAAATTGAAAGAGAAAAATCATTAAATGGATGGTTGGACACCAATCAGATTAACTGTCATTATTTTTATAGCTAAATTTAAGTGACAATAGCATGAAATAATATTAGGGGTTTAATCTGCCCCAGGTTGGCATGCAGCCCTCAGCACATCCCTGAAATATAACTCGTTGCTGAAAAAATGTTGTGCATTCCCACAACATAGAATTACATTATGCTTGCATAGTATAACTAGGGAGAAACGTATTGACAGTGAGAACAATCAGTTAAATGGATTGTCTCCAGAAGTTGTGGAAGGTCAATAGCTGGGGGTGTTTAAGAAGAGATTGGACAGGCATTTGTCCAGAATGGCATACAATCTCCTGATTGAACAGGTAGTTTGGACTAGAAGAGTTTCAAGGTCCTTTCCAACTCTGGTTTTTGTTATTACACTGAACCTACAGAGAAGAGGCATTTGAATAGAGATATTCTCCAATCCCATTTAACTCTAAAGCATATGGAAACTATGAGAGATAAAGTTATATATGTACAAGGGACTTGTGTGTAGAAGAGAGGATGATACAGTGTTTGGAGTAAAAAGCTGTTAATTGAAGACAAGCTACTAAGTTTACTTATTGTTTTCCCGCAATTTTCAAAACTTGTCTTAGAATGTTTACAAAAATAGCTTATCAATGCACCTGTCTATAATTTCTAAAGCTACGTACAGATAATGTAATGTAATAATGTAATCTGTCCTACAATGATTACAATAGTCGAAACATAAGGGAACTTAAAAAATATTAATGACACTCCTTCCTTCCTTCCTTCCTTCCTTCCTTCCTTCCTTCCTTCCTTCCTTCCTCTCATGTGCCATCAAGTCAGTGTCAATGCTTAATGACTATATAAAAATACCTTTTCTATGATGAGTTGTCCTTAACCTATTTCTTCAGATTTTCTACCCTGTTTTCCCCAAAATAAGACATCTCCTGATAATAAGCCCAATTGAGCTTTTGAGTGCATGGCAATAAGGCCAAGCATTTATTTAAGGGTTCAAAAAATATAAGATAGGATCTTATTTTCAGGGAAATATGGTATTGTAATTGAGGCCATCACTTTCTGCTGGTTATCTTCTTCCCAGCATTCGAACTGTCTCTTGGAACCTAGAGCTTTTATAATGTGTCTGATGTAGGATCATTTGGTCAGTTGTGCCTGAAGTGAGAAAGTTTAAACAAATATCCAGATAAATTCTTGCTAAATTCCTAATCTCAGGGTGAGATTCAAAATTCCAAGAGGAATAATAGGAAGCTTGCTTAAATTCATGGATTATTTACCCAATGTGATTAACAACTTTATTACAATGTATTTTTTCACCCACAACAAGCAAAAGCTATAGTGGGAAGTAGATATGGGGGAATAAACAGTATAATCACATCAGAAACCATAGTGCATTGTGATTATTACACAGTTTACACTCAGAGGAATACAAAGTTTTTTACTTGAATCTGTAACGCATTATTGCAGGTTCACTCACAAATGTGTAAAATGGGAATAAGGTAAAACAATATGTTCTCAATATATGCTACCCACTTAGGCATTTTCAAGTTATTACTAGTTAAAATCCAAAGCTATGAAACATTATATAACCCCAAACCATAACTTGAAGGAGGGTGGACGAAGTGGATTTTTGTTGTTGGGTTTTGTTATTATGGTACAGATTTTAATTTTGTGCTGGGTTGCCTAAGTATAGTTACATAATGATACAGAAAAGAAATTCTGAAGAGACCTTTCCCTTATTCCCTTATTGCAAATAAAATATATCAAAAGAAGTCTAAAGAAAGCAAAATGGGGGGAAATATAAAAGGGAAAAAAACATTTCTATTACCTGCTTTTTCTTTCAAGTCAAAGACATGTACTTGATACATTTTTATATCAATAAGAAATAATACCCTACTGGCAAAACACTCAACACACAATTCAATTTTCTCTAATTATAAAGCAAACTCTGTGAATAATGGAAACTGTAATTGCAGACATTAGAATAATTTTAAAAAAATTAAAAAACCAAAGGGTGCTGATTTTTAAGTACTTATTGTTTGGCAATCGTACGGATGGAAATATTTTGAGGAAACAACTGTGAAAGGAAAAGAAGACTAAGACCACAGAGATTGAAACCAATCTTTTCTAAATCCATGTGTATTCAAGATACATTTATAATTTCATATGTCATAATTTAAACTTTTGAATAAGAATTCAGATCTGTGTACTTTGGGGAGATAGATATTTTTTATATTGTATTGAAAAGTTAACCTGGAGATGAAGTCTTGCCATCTAGGTGTAAGCCATAACCAAGCCTTAGTTTCATCATTCTTTCTATAAAAATAAGCATATCATTCTTGAATATACAAGTCTTATGCAGAATATTTATAAAAAAAATTCCTTGTTCAACTGAACATAGACAATCCCGTCTGGGTTCAACAGTGGAGCTATTATTTCATTACTTTCTGTTGTGAGAAACCTAAAAGCAGACCATGAAGTCAAAAGAATTTCCCAATCATTTACCTGTTCTTACCTGGAATTCAAACATATTGGGGCTTCTAAAGTAGAAAATTCATGTAATTATTTAGGTTAGAGACTGTAAACATAAATGTATCTATCCCCTTCCTTAAAAACATCCAACCAATAGTTTTACTTCTGATATTCTGAAAAGGTCTCAAACAGGACATACCTTCTAGCTAATATCCTCACTATGTGTAATTTTATTTATTTTTCATTCAGACCATCCATCTATCCATCCATCTATTCATTCAATCATTCATTCATTCATTGGTGTGTGTATGCATATCCGTTAAAATCATGTTAATTTTTAGTGACTACATAGATAGACTATATAGATAGACTTTTTCCATGACAATCTGTCCCTAAGTTGATCCATCAGATCTTCCAAAGATGTACCCATCACCAGTGTGACTGAGCATAACTACTTTACTAATGGTTGCCTTCTTCTTTTTCTTGCATCTTTTCCAGATAACTAGTCTTCAAAAATGAACCCAATGAATCCAATAATTTGAGCTTGATCATTTATACCTTGAGTGAGAACTCTGAGTGGGTTTACCTATGGAGATTCTCAGGCATCCGGGTCATGGTTGGACCAAAGGTGCTTTTTTAAGAGGCAACTGGACTTTCTGTTTTTTTCTTTGAAGACGTTTTACTTCTCATCCAAAAAGCTTCTTCAGCTATGGGTTGATTTGTTTAACCTGATGTTCTGTTCAGGTCGTATGTGACCCAAAACGAAGTTTGAGACCCTGTAAAAAATTTTCCCTGCATATCTGAAACTTGAAATTACATGACTTTGTCTAATTTGAGGGGTTCTGTCTATGAGTGTTTTTTTTAGTGCTTAGTTTTTGCTGGGCACAATGGCTATACACTTGTTCTGTTTATTTATTTATTAGATTTGTATAATAGATTTGTTCCCGGGTCTATTTGACCCGGACTAAAAAAATGTTGATTTTTGCTACTGTAAGTGGTTTTTTAAATACCTATTGCATTAGTAAACTATATGTGAACATGCTTAATCATAAACAAATGAAAAATTAAATTAAAAATTATTTTTTATTTTTATTGTTTTCAGAAAAAGGTAATTATACATGTGTACTGTTTCTGGTTTATTTGACCTGAAGAGTTTTATGGGTCTGAACCTTGGATAAATTGACTTTTACAGGTCTGAAACTTGTGATTGATTTACTTTTCTTCATTTGAGGGGTTCTTACTGTGAGTGTGGGTTTTTGGGGGGGAGGTTGGGGGGGTTGGTTTACCTGTTTCTATGTGCTGATTGTTACACTTGTACTGTTGGGGTCAATATTGACTTTTACAGGTTTAAAACTTGTGATTGATTTGCTTTTCCTCATTTGAGGGGTTATTACTATGAGTGTGGGTTTTTTGGGGGGTGTTTGAGTTTTGTTTCCTACATGCTGATTTGTACTGTTTTGGTACACTTGTACTGTTCGGGTCAATATTGAATCAGCATGTAGCAACAAGTAAACAAAAAAAAATCCCCAACTCAAACACCCCCGAAAAAAACCCACACTCATAGTAAGAACCCCTCAAATGAGGAACAGTAAATCAATCACAAGTTTCAGACTTGTAAAACTGTTCGAGTCAAATAGACCCAAAACAGTACACATGTTTTTCTGAAAAAAAAAAAAGTTTTTAATTTAATTTTTCATTTGTTTATGATCAAGCATGTTCATATATACTGTAGTTTACTAATGCAATAGGTATTCAAAAAAAACCCCAAAACACTTACAGTAGCTAAAATCAACATTTTTTTAAGTCTGGGTCAAATAGACCCAGGAACAGAACAAGTGTACAGTAATTATAAGCAGAACAGTAAGGTTAATTATCTATTTGTGTTTTTTTTTCCCTTGACTAATTATGGTATTCTCAAGAAATTAGTCCAATGCAAATCGCAAAAGCATCAATACTCTTTCCATTCTGCTTCTTAAATATTCACACAGAGATGAACATATTCACCTCTCTACCCTCATTTCACTCCTTATCCTTCAGTGAATACAAGCTGTTTTTTCACAGCTTCTGGTTAGTTTTGGACTTTTGGAGTTTTTGGATCTCCAGAGATTCTGCTGAAAAACATTGGATAACCTTGACCAACAACAATCAGGTATATAGTAGCTAATGAAGAGCCAGATACTGTAAATTCAAAAAGATTCCTTCCTTCTATCTAGCAAACCTTCTCAATTGCTAGTTTTCCTGATTTTTCATTGACCATTTGCCATGCAAATCAACAACTTTTTACCTGAAGCTTAATAGAAACAATTGCAAGTAGGCAGACAAGAGGGCAAGATTCCTAGGCATCTAGGAATTCCATAGGAGCAATTCCAAGGAATAACATATGGGCTGAAAGCTTTTAAATTCTTCATCCATTCTCAAATACACTGGTTGTTGTTGTTGTTGTTGTTGTTGTTGTTGTTGTTTGATCTATGCGTGAAAAGTATGAGTTCACAATTTGAGAAACTGTTCATAATTCAAGTATTATGAATATAGTAGTTAGAAATATCAACTGATATTCCAGTCTAAAGGAAAATACCCTGATCTGGCTGATATTTTGTCACTAGTTCTCCTTTATTCTCAACTTTACTTTATTTTATTTTTCTTATTGCTACCATTTGTATTTTTATTCCCTTTTCTTTCTTCTTTTTTTTACTGTTCTCATACTTTTTCAAGATCTACTAAAGTCAACATGCAGACCTATTTTATTAAAGCCAGTCTAAACCCCAGCTGCCAGCCTCCATATTTTTTTTGCAAAAAAATTCTCCAAAGCCCACAAAATTCCAAAAACAAGATGGTGGCACATGCACAGTGCAGGTAACTCGACTTCTGCATATGCACAGAAGAAAAAAATCAGCAAAAAAAATAATAATTTTGTTTTTAAAAGATGCAGCGTCCACAGACCAGCACTGACAGAACTAGATCCATGATATCACCAGCGGTTTGCTGCCAGTTCTATAGAACCAGTGCAAAATGGGAGGAACCCACCTCTGGTCTTAATTATGCAGAAGAAAACTAAAGCACTTTTGAACAGCTATACCTTTTCTCACCCAAATAAGCAGCCTTTCTTCCCAGGGAGTCCTTCTGTGATTCAATTAATGAAACAGACAACCAGAGTTAAAACATAATTCAAAAATATCAGTCAGAATGTTTAACATTGTCTTCCATCTCTCAATATTTCACAGTAACAAACAAACAGAAAAAAACCAAATTGGGTTCTTATGACATCAAATTGAAAGTTAAAAGACCAGCTGAACTCCAGAGTAAGATATGATCACTATGCATCAATTCCTCAAAGAAATGTATTCATTATTCAAAGCAATGCATTGATGGGATAAACCTTCTGAAAAATGTTGCAATATCCCCATAGCCGTAAACACATGAGGGGGGGGAAAATTGGTTTACCAAAGACTAGTAGTGGATTTCATGAAATGCCTATAGATATAGTGATGTTGTTTTTTTACAGAAATAATAAATTCAACTCTCCTTTCAGATCATAAGTAAGTGATTATGCAAGCAAGCAATAACAACAAAATTATGTTTAAAATTGATACACTTATTTCACTTATAATTGAATTTATTGCACACAGAGAAAGATGTAGTATAGTATTGCTCATCATGCTGACTCTAAAAATACGCCCACAAGGTTGTAAAGGAAATACAAAAGGCATGTAAATAGTGAACAGTATATCCAGCTATATTTTTAGAATGTTCATTTTCATTCTAGGAAGCCCAAAGTAGTTAGCAGAGAAGAAATGCAGAGATACTAGATTTAATCCTATTATCTTCTGGCAAAGTGTCTGAAAGCCTAAACGTTTAATCAGGAATAAGCCACATTAAGTTTAGGTATGTTTATTTCTATGTTAATAGCAGGTAAATACAACAATCTTGGCATATAATCATAATTAAGTATCACTGAAACATTTTTTATTTTTTATTAATTTTAAAAGATTTATTAGTTTTTTCAACTTTAAAAACATCACTATATTTTAATACAGATCTATGCCCACATTCTTACATTTCTTACATTTTTACATTACATCTCTATCATAATATGTATTGTGTTTTATGTTTATATATTTCATATTTTTTGTGCGTCCTTTCACATTTTATCACAGTTCTTTGCTTTTATTTTCAATCCAATTGTACCAATTGTTTCAAATCTCATAATATTCTGAATTACTTGTTTCCTTAATCTCCATTATGATCTTGTCCATTTCTGCACAACTGTAAATTGTATCTATAATTATATTTTCGGGTGGGATTGCTTTATTGTTCCAGAATTGCACATACAATATCCTTGCAGCCGTTATTATATGGGTCATTAAATATAGTATTTTTTTAAAAAAAATATTGTTTCTTCCTAATTCCTAGTAATATGCATTCTAGGGTAACTTCTATTTATATATCTGTTATTTCCACTAGCCATTTATGTATTATTTTCCAGAATCCTTTTGCTTTAGGACATGACCACCACAAACAAAAGAAGGTACCTAATTCTTTGAGCAGTTCCAACATTTCAGATTTAAATTTAACAATGGAAGCAATGATTTAGCCTAATTTGACTGATTCAACCAAACCTCTAAAATACAGTGATATACTGTATCCAGTTGGAGAACTGAAGAGTAGAGAAGAATTGGAAATGCAAAGTATAAACACTGATTGGTGGCCATGCATGCAAATCAAATCAAGATACAAAAAAAGATAGGGATGAAAGAGGTATAAATACAACAATTAGATAAAATTCTAACAGGCCCTGATGAAAACACAACATCAAAAATATGCAAATATTTATTAAAAACGGACAAAATAGAAGAAACAGCAAAAGAACCAATGATAGCTTGTGTGAAAAATGTCGGACATAGCATATATGGCTGACTGGGAGAAGACCTGGAACATAAGCAGCAAAATTATAAAATCAGTGGCATTCAAAGAAAATTATTACAATATGTTTTATAGATAGTATCTGGCATCATCAAGATTATCACTGAAATGTTTTTTGATCTCTAAGACTTGCAAAACTTTTCTAAATCCTTCTAAAGTCATATCTTATGAAACAAAAACATCTGGAATTAAAACTACAATTTATATCAAGTCTTCATAAAAATTAAGGCAACCTTTATTACAAGTAGTGAATAGAGAAATGATATTTATTTCTTGTTTTTCTCTTGTCAAAGCATGGATGAGGTTGCCTAGCCAGAACATCTGCAAAATAACCAAGAAACCTACAGTTCAACCTGTTAGATACATTTTCCACTATTGCAACTGCAGTCTTTTCTGCATCCAAGACATCTCAATTTTTATATTTATATGTACAGTGTTCCCTTGCTTTTCGCGGGGGATGCGTTCCGAGACCGCCCGCGAAAGTCGAATTTCCGCGAAGTAGAGATGCGGAAGTAAATATACTATTTTTGGCTATGAACAGTATCACAAGCCTTCCCTTAACATTTTAAACCCCTAAATTGCAATTTTCCATTCCCTTAACAACCATTCAGATTATTACTCACCATGTTTATTTATTAAAGTTTATTAAAAAAAATATTTATTAAAAGCAGACGAAAGTTTGGCGATGACATATGACGTCATTGGGTGGGAAAAACCGTGGTATAGGGAAAAATCCTGTGAAGTATTTTTTAATTAATATTTTTTTAAAACCGTGGTATAGACTTTTCGCGAAGTTCAAACCCGTGAAAATCGAGGGAACACTGTACTATGAAAGGAATAAGCAAACAGAAACCCCAATGAGTAACTCTATTTACCTGCACAAAAGTATAACACTGAAAAGACACATGCAAGTCTCTGTTTTCCAAATTATAATCACTGACCTTATCAAACCTGTCCTCCCTTTCATCATTTTCTTTTCACACATCGTTCTACTTTTATTTTGTTACCCATCTTTCTTTTCTTAGCAACTGAAATATCAAAGAAAAGTTACTTCTGTAAATGTCTCGAAAATTTGTAATAATTACCTAGTTTGATATTATTGAGTAGTTCAACTTTGTGAACTTTCTAGTCCTCGGAGAGGGGCGGCATAGAAATCCAATTAATAAATAAAATAAATAAATATTAAATTTAAATTATTTGAGAGGAGAATATTATGTACTGCTAGAAAACCATGGCACACTAGCCCTTGCTTTTTATATTAACCAGATGCTGACTTTTTAATTGCTAGATGTAGAGTCTAGCAAAGTCATTTATATATCTCACAGCAGGGTTAGTTTGAGAATCAATCCATACTTTCAAACTCCATAGCCTCCCTATTTAAGAGCAGGTGAATTGCCAAAGGTTCCAGAAAAGGTATTATATAATATTTTACCCTTTCAATTCATTTAGCATTGTCATCTGGGAGTGTAAGATAGTGGCACGCAAATTCACAAGCATGCCAAAAGGCATTATGAATGTAGATTTGTTTTGAAGTGATGTTATTTTTGAAAGAAGGAAAGGATGAAGGATGGGGATGAAGTACAGCCTCTGAAAGCTGCAAACTACAGAACTAAAGGCATTTTACATAGTGATTCTGAATGGGTAATTTTTAATTGTGAGTAAAACATGAAATATTCCACAGCAGCAGATTCTGAAATGCATCTTATTGGGAAGTTTAGAATAGCTATGTAGCATTGTCTGTGTTCAGTTCTGATACTGAAAAGACAGGAGTCTGGTGGAGTGATTTCAGCTCTTTATTAGGTTATAGGGAGTGACTTCCAGCACCAGTATACAAAAAAGCAGGGGGTTTAAATAGGGAGCCAATCTGGGCAGGGAACCAATCAGAAATGTCACGAATATTAATCTTAATTTTGGATCAGCTGTGCAAATTTGTTGTTCCCCCTCTCTCACTGGACTTAGAGGTAATCTACTAGGCATGATGAAATGAGTCCATCTTTGGGGTAGAAAGGCGAAGAGGGATGGGTGGGTGGATGGATGGATGGATAGACAGATGGACAGACCGACGGACCGACGGATGGATGGAGAGGGAGGGAGGGAGGGAGAGAATCTGTACTTGGTCATTTGGAAGTGTAGCTTTCCAGGGCTCACAAAACTAAATAAAAGTATAATTTAAAAGACAAACGGGCAATAAAATGCTACTGAAGGAGATCTGGTTTTTCCAGTATTAGATTTTTCTTACTTTCAAAAATACTTTTGGTGCTATACTTTAATGGCAATTAGGAAAATTCCAGAATTCTTATGAGTTTGCTACTCCTGAGGGATAGGAGAACAGATGTGAACAATCTTGAGGCTCACTTGTTGAGAAGCAATAGATATTATCTCTAACAAGAATGATTTATCAGGGATTATACCTGTTTTTGCAGATGTAGTAGAATGTGCAAAGATTTTCAAGTATTTGGGGTAAAAGAAACTTGGATAGGTTAGTCTCACAAGTCCGAATAACAAAGGGATTGTACTACTGAAATCTATGCTGAGTGGTGAATGAGAGGTTTGAAAGTATTGGGGTGGACTTGTGAAAACAGGGTCTGTGCTGAATATAGTTGAACAATATTTGGACTGTCTCATTAAAGAGGCAAGAACATGTCTAAACATGCAGCCATTACAACAGAAGGAAGTCGAGAGATAGAATGGAGGTAAGTAGTATTCTCAGCAGTATCATCAATCTGACCGATTCAGATTGCTTCCTACACTGATCTTAAGCCAGTTCCTTATTTTATGACATATTTCTGATATTTGACAATTATTATTGTCCAATATATCCCACTTTCTAAAGATATAATAATGTGCACGCCGCATTATATCCAGATACTGACACTGCATATGTGCAGAAGCCTTTGTGCTTGCACAGAGGGGTCGCTGCAAGCTGCTTTTAAGCAGCCTTGACTAGGGAACTAGTTTGGGGCTGTGGCAAGCCGACTATCATTACTGGTTCAGCAAATGGGGCCAAATTTCTAACACACACACACACATGGGTTATGCTTTCTTTTTCACCAAATGCCATTGAATTATATTTTGAATTGCAGTTTTAAAATAAAATAGTAAAAAGGGAGACTTGGAATTTTGATTTTTTTTTATACAGTTCTTGTATTATACAGATTATCACAGTTTTGAATTATTTGTTCTACTAACAAAGATAAAACGTATGGAACAAAAATCCTTAATACATATTTTTGAATACTGGTCTTCAAAATTACTGGTCTACAAAATTGATCAACAGAGCATGTATCAATGAAGTTACAGTGGAACAACAACTACAACAAATATTTTGAAAATTATTTGAAAGTGAAGTTAATATATCAAGCAATGAGCGAGATATGGAGAAAAATATACTGGCTACATGTATAATACTGATGGATCCCAAGGTATTGTGCAAAATATAATCAGAAATGTGATATTTTTTTTCTTATTGGTTCTACAAAAGAGCTCAGTACAGTTTTCTGGACTTTACTAAAAGTCTCTTTCTCTCTCTCTCTCTCACACACACACACACAAACAAACACACAACAAACTGGGACAAACTTTATTAATTAAATGTACAAACGAGGTATGTGAAAGATTTGTGAAAGATTCTTGAAAGATATTTAGATTAAAAAGGAGATAAATAGAAAGAAGCTCTGCAACTACATTTCAAGAGGTTAAAAATTAAAATGTAAAAATTTAGGGAAATAGTATTGATCAATATTCAATCAATAAAATAATTATATCTGCTTTCTGTTATCGGATTTTTGCTAACAAAAAGAAATGAAAAAGATTTTTATATTATTTGTTAGTTATGGGTGAATGGAGTTTATATTATATTTAGAAATGGTAATCAGCTTAATAGCTGGGATGAAGGGAGGATTTCCTTCTTTCTTTTTTCTCATTTTCTTTTTCTTTTTAAACTTGTTTTCTGTTCTTATTTTCCTTTTGTGAATTTTTATGCTTTCTATCAGCTTGTCTTCTTTCTATTCATAATTCTTAATAAAATTATTTTTTTTAAAAGAAAGAGCTAACACCAAGAATTGAATTTATTTACTAATTCAGCTTTTGTGTTTTACTTCTTTGGTCTGTTGATAGACGGAGATTTTATTTATTTTTTATTTTATTTTATTTATTTTATCATACTATTGTAGTGTGTTTTAACTTAACATAAGTATAAAGTAGAATTAGAAAGGATAAAAAAACAGTAGGACAGGGACGGTAGGCATAAAGGGAAAGAAAGAAAGAAAGAAAGAAAGAAAGAGGGGGGGAGGAAGAGGAAAGAAAGAAAGAAAGAAAGAAGAGGGAAGGAAGAGAAAAAAAATAACGAAAGAAAGACTTATGGCCACAATTGAGCCTAACATTTTGGTTGGTAAGCAAGAGTGTTGTTAAGTGAGTTTCATCACATTTTACAAGTTGGCCATGCCCACCCAGTCACCTGACCACCAAATCATGTCCACCTGAGGGGGTGGGGCGGGGGGTTGAGGATGAGTATCAGCAAGGGGACTGAAAAAGTTTGGTAACCATTGCTCTAGATTTAATAAGGTGATGGTTATATGTAATGAGATACACATCTAGGTGATGGTTATATGTAATGAGATACACATTTTATATCAACCGATTACATAACATGATATTTCAAACAGTGTTCTTTGTGCTATATCCAGCATCAGAAGTACTAGCTTATGTTTAGCAATTTAAGCATGCACAGGTTAGTGGCAAAGCATATCATTTTGTTGACATATTGGGTAAGTTGTGAAGGGAAATGCTATTCTTGCAGCTTTGTTTTTTTTTTTAAAAAGTGACCTTCAAGACAGGTTTAGTTCATCAGCTTCTTCCACTCTGCACATTTATTCTTGCAGCAATAAACAGTTTATGTACAGTTTTGCAGTTTTCATGAAGCATTTCGAAATATGAGGCAGAATTACCAGAAAATGCATATAAAGAACTTTAATGAAAATTAGAGGAATATTATTAGTTAATGCATCAAGAGAAAAGCAGCCAGTGTGAAAATATCAAGAACATTTTTGTAAGCATTTAAATTTAGTAAAATGTTTTTGCAGTGTCCCTCACATATTAGAAAGACCCAGAGGTGGATTCCACTTACCTTTGCCACCAGTTTACATCGCAACGTTTTGTATGTGAGCACTCGATCCACTTGTATGCATGTGCAATTCTGCTGATCAGCTGATCAGCTGTGCTTCAGGCAAAGAAATAAAGGTAAGTATAAACTCAGGGGTGGGTGCCACTACCAGACTCTGTAGTATCATCACCTAACCCTCAAAACTTTACCCTCAGATTATCCACTGTTGACCTCTCCTGATTCCTAAGAAGTCAGTAAGGGGTGTGCATAAGTGCACCAGAATGACTTCCGTCCCATGTCCTAATATTTCTCTTTTACTACTATCATGTATATAAACACTGTTATATCTTTGCATACTACCAATACGCACTTGACAAAATGAATGAATGAATGAATGAATGAATGAATGAATGAATGAATGAACGAACAAACAAACAAACAAACAAACAAATAATAGATTCATACTAAAATGTTCAGAAGTCAATACTGAATACCAACTACTCTGTTAAGCATTTATTTATTTCAACATTCCCCTCTTTCAAGATCTCAATATTTAACTCTTCTCCAAGATCTAAATTCATATTTTTTGTTTCTACTTTTAACAAAAGACACTGCAACCTAATCTTCTCAACTCTCATGCAACTTGCTGGAAATGAAGCTGGCTTAAGAAATTCTTCCAAGGTTTAAACTCATTCACCCCCTTTCCTGTTCTGTCTTGACGGTGTATATCACAGGGCCTGCCTGGTGGATTCGTCTGTTTGTTTATTGCTCCTGGCTGGTAAAAAGGACACAGATATAGAAAAAGAAAATCTGTTTTTCCCCAACCCTGTCATTTTGTGAATAGATCATACACAAACTTTTCATTAGCCATTTTGCTATTCTGGCAGCCAATCCTTTCTAGCAACTCCTATGCAGCTTGTTGATAATGAACCATTAACAGGGAAAGCCCTAGCAAAGCACTAAGTACATATCTCAATGGTCTTTGAAGGCATTAGCTTGTCTGAATTAAAAAGGTAAAACACAATTTGGACAGATCCCTATTGTACAGTCGTACAAATGCCTTGAATTTGTTTCCCCCTCCCCCACAGTTATCTCTTCGGGCAGATATAATAGAGAGAGCTCTTGAAGCACTCTCCTTTAAGAAAATATATGCCATTGACTTCCACATGCAACACCTCATCAGATAAGGAGGCAACCACTCCACAAAGGCAATGTAATATTTTCCTCAACCTCTCCCCCGAAGCACTTTTTTCCCTCTTTTCTCTTCTCTCACAAAGTTATAAATTATAAAAAGAATGGAGTATGCATAATGAATTGGATTTATTAATATTTTAATTTATGGGAGTTTACTAATGAAAATACATATATTCTATACATATATACAAATATATAAGCAAGTGATATAAAGTGTAAAATGGAAGAACTGTACAAGAGGAGAAAAATTAATGTCTTATGAATGAGAAAATTGAAAATAGCTCTGATTACTGTGCGTAATATAGATGAGATATTTGATATTGATTATGATCATTTATGGATGATTTTCTTTTTTCTCTTTCTTTTTTGTTCTTTTCTCTCTTTTTATAAATTGCCTATCTGATTTATGGTGATAAATAAAATAAGAGGAAGAGGGAAAAGAAAAGGGAAGAGAGATATAATATCAGGAGTAGGATTAATATGGGGTAATAATTAGCACTAATTATGTTAGGCATCATAAGGAAAGACAGACGAAACAAGGAAGAGCTAAAATGAATAGATTAGAGAAGATTATCACACTGAGTTCGATACTGGAAGATATTTAGAATTAGGGATAATATATAGATTAGGAAAATATATAGATTAGGGAAGATTATGGCACTGCACTCAGCAGTGAAAGTAATTAGAATAGGGAAGATTATTGCACTGATATGACAGTGACACACAGATTAGGGAAGATAATTACACCGGGATTGGCAGTGAATTTATAGATTAGGAAAGACTATCACACTAAGAACAGCAGTGGAAAATATCTAGATTAGGGAAGAATATTAATACATTGGTCTTTCTTTTTAATGGAAGATACTTTTCACATAAATTAATGGAATAATAATGATTTATATTTATTTTGATCTGTTCAAGTAGAAACAATATACTGATATAATGAAAGAAGTGAAAGAAATGAATTGAGTAGAAAATACATTTTAAAATCTCTAACAACAACCCTTACTCATATGTATAGATTAAGATATGATATAAATAGTGCTTCTTTTTTCCCTTTTTTTTTCTTTTTTTCCTTTCCTTCCTAGGTTTTTAAAGAGAAGTAAATTCGGATATTTTTATTGTTAAGGGCAGTTACAATAAAATGAGGGTTTTTCAAATGAAAGCAGGAATGTGTTTACTAAGACTGCTAGAAAGGGACTGAAGCACAATGGCACAGTTACGAAAAATAGCAAATAGCCAAGATAGCCATAGCATATTAAATACAAATGAAAGCGAAAAACAATATCTAAAATCTGGATGATAGTATTTGGAAAGGAGGTAGCACAGGATGAATGGTATATAAATGGATAAATAATTAGAAAAAGTGATTAATTGGACTAAGAATTTGGCATTTGATATTGTATTGTATTATATTTTAATTTGAGGTATGTAAATTGGAATCTCTGTAAGGTGTGAAAAACAATAAAAAATGTATACCCCCCAAAATGTAAAAACAAATAATGTGTGCAAACCCATTAGGAAAGAAATAAAAGCTCAAAATTTGGGTGAAAGGAGGAGGATGAAGAAGAGGAGGAGGACAGTCACTGCTGAAGGAAGAAGGTAAGGTGAGAGGAATCAAAAAAATCCAAAACTTTAAGGCTTAAAAAAAACCAAGAGGGACTCTGAGGCAGAGAGGAGGAGCATGCGCGAGTCTGCCTCCCATTCTTTCTCCCAGAGAGAGAAACCTAGGTGGGCAAGATGGAGGAACCTCTTGCTCCTTTGACCAAAAGGCGGCTGCTGCTGATACCTCCTTCCTCTTCGTTCCCATGCTGAAGGGCTCCCCTCTTCTCTCGCTCGCTCGCTCGCTAGTGGGCTGTGAGGTGTTTACAATTGGGCTGCGGAAACGATGGGTGGGAGCGCACACAGATTCCTTCACTATGGTGACTCCTTGGTTTGGTTGAAGCCGAGTTGATTCGGCCGACGTGAAGTGCCCCCTTTTGCCTTCTCTTACCCAGACGCTCCGGGAGGTAACCTTGCACTGGATGTGTGGGAGGCAGCGCGAGGGAGTCACCACAGCAAAGTGGTTTTTCCCCTCTCCAAGCGCCCAGAGAGCTCGGGTTCTTAAGTAGAAAATGGTTCTTAAGAAGAGGCAAACAAATCTTGAACACCCAGTTCTTATCTAGATAAGTTTGTAAGTAGAGGCGTTCTTAAGTAGAGGTACCACTGTATATCTATTCATATGAAGCTATAAAATTTAAGAAGAAAATACATCTGACAATTTAAATAATAATTTGAATATATAGAAATAAGATTCCAAAATTGTGAATTATAAAAAATAATATAGTCCATTTCAAACATTGGCTTCCCAGCTGGAAGAATTATACAACTGTTTTTAAAACTCATGTTCTGCACAATTTTTGTATCTTGTTATTCTATCCAGGAGAATACTAGGAAATAAATTATACAAAGGGGCTAAGAACTATTGTCCATCAGAGAATTGGTGAATTGGTAAAACGTATCTTTGATTGCTGACTTAAATGTATAATGAAATGAACCCAGAATCATATAAAACATAGCTTCAAGCTACAATAAGGCAAGCCAGGCCTCCCTTGATAAAATAGCTAGGAGATGAAAGCCCATAATATTTTGATCAAATTGCTTGTGAAAATTAATAAATATGAACCTAATTATTGAATGACAGAATATCACATTTGACACCGCTACATATTCACTTGAGCAATATTCATGACAAGAAAACTATATACAGCTAGGAGTTGATAATTCATTGTAATAAATTAGAGAATTATAAAAGCAAGCTTCATTGTGTCATTTGTCTCTTTTCATCTCATAAGACACAATGTTTCACTATTTCCTATTGAAAACATGTACTTTGTTGCATGAAATATCTATGAACATTTGCAACACTATGTTATGCACTGTAGCCTTTTTCCACTCTCTCACTTACTTTTATTTTCTTGCTATTATATGGGGAAAATATTTGTTGGTAAATTTGAAGAGAATCAATGTTAAGATTTGTTCAATTATGAAATGAAATACAGCCTAGTTTTGTTTACTCAAAGTACCATGATATCCAAATAGTAAAACATTTCTATTATATGCTATGGAAAAAAATTCCGCTTTATTGGAATGGAGATCTGAAATCCCTTTTCATAAATTAGATATTTTGTCTTGCCTGCATTTACCATTACAAGCATAAACCTTTTCCTACAACATTTAAATTAAAGCAGATATATGCTGATCTCTATATTACGAGATATACTGTACATCCATACAAACACACACACACACACACAAACACACCATTTCCCCTAGCCTTTGCTTCATACTAAATTGTTAAATCAATTGCCAGAAGCAATTCAGTTTGTATTAAATCAGAGTTGTTGTGTATACACTTATTTGTGTAATTTGTTACAGAAGTGAAAAAAGAGAATGAGAGAGAGAGAGGAAGGAGTGCTGAATGAGTGTGGAGGTATTTTAGTGAGATAAGATTGATTGCAAAATGTGTAATTTACATATTTCATATAACGTATATTACAAATACTGTAATTTTTTTACAATACATAATTACTTTTAATCATCATGATATACTGATTACTATATTTACAGGTAGTCTTAGACTTATAATGGTCTGTTTAGTGACCATTCAAAGTTACAATGGCATTGGAAACAGTGACATGATCATTTAGCACACTTATAACCATTGCAGCATTCCCATGGTCACATGTAGTTACAGTAGTTTTCTTCCAATTAAAAAAAAATCAAGCAAAGATCATTCATTTGAATTTAAAACATAAATGATAATATTGCCTCTTTATCTATTTTTCCTCCAATATTTAGTTTATTATGAGGGATGCATACAGTTATTACTGATTCCCAATATATTTACATTTATTTTCTTTAAGTCAATTGTTTACTATTTTTACAATATATTTTTCATATGGACGTTTATATATGTTTAAAACAAAATTCTATCAAAACACACATTTCTGAATTCTGTTTCTAACAAACTGTTTAAACTACTAAAAATATATTTTTCATTTCCCTAAAGCACATTTAAATTTTTCATCTTATATAGATCAAAATCTAATGAGCATGTTATTAACGTAGCCAAATGTGATGACCAAATTTAAATAATGTTTAAATTTGGACAGCTTTCTAGATTCCTCCACCAAGGCAATCTCCGACATTGTAAAATATCATTAAACCAAATAAAGCTGTACTTTATTTATTCTTTTTCAGCATTTTACTGATTCAGTGCTCGATTTGGCAGCTAACAGCAAAAATAAAATGTAAATGTAATTTCTTATATTCCAGCCAGGGAAATATGTCTTGGGAAATATTGACAATAAAGCTACTGTATGACTAAGTACCAAGGACTGTTCAGTAATTTCCTCCATTACTCAAAAGCTTTCAGTCAAAATAAATTACTTAATGGGCATTGCCATCAAAAATGGTAATAAATACAAATTTAATTAGAAGTCATCTCACTCAATCTAAAAATATTTTTATTGATATAATGAATTCTAAAAGTGTTCAGTATTTTAGGGAAGGATAACATTTTGTTAATTGAGGGACACTTATTTTATTTCTAGGGACAATTTTTGTGAGAATATTTTATTTGCCTTTGGTTTTTTTTAAACTTAATCTAAAATAAAACTATGCTTTTTTTCTTTTCTTTTTCAACTGTATGTCTCATGGAGTCCTTGGTGCTCTCTGAGCTTGATTGTTTGCTTGCAGAAATTTCATTACCAAACTGGATAACTTAGCACTGATGATGCACAGAGTATATAGCTGAAATGAGCTGTATAGAAATATGACGAATAAACAAACAAACAAACAAACAAACAGATGACGTTACCTAATTGGATGACAACAATTGAGCTAAAGAGGCAACAACATGTAAAAAACCCATCGTGCTTCAAGGAATAAAATCATTATTACAAATACATGAAAAACAGTGAAGATTAATGATAGATGAATTACTCTTTTGCAAGCACAGCTATATTTGCATGCGGTTATTTCAACTTGAATACATGATTACTTAAACAACAGTGGTATAGAGTTTCATGGTTAAATTACTAATAACTTTTTTTTCTTGAAATAGATTGTGTAGACCCTTATTAGTCAGGACTTAGACCTGGGACCAAAATGGCACTGATCATTGTTGTAGATGAGCTCTGGTGGGAATGGGATGGGAGAGGGTAGTATATCTGTTGTGATTGCGTCTGAGGCCCCTCAGGGAACGGCTGATCCTCTGCCGGCTTCCTGCTCAGAGGGGGAGGATGAGGAACAGGAAGTTCAGGCAGACGGGGAGGAGGAATCTCAGGCTGAGGGAGAGGGAGGACAGCCAGAGTCCCCCGAGAGGGAGTTCTCCCCAGCAAGCAGCCTGGATTCCTTAGATGAAAATGCACAAGCAATAATCGATCTCCGGCAGAGAAGAGCAACACAACGAAGGGGACAATTAGCCAGGTACTTTCAGCACTAAAGAGGCAACAGCTGGGTTTGGGTGTGGTGCTCTCTGGAAAGGCTGAAAAGGCAGACCCACCCTTCCTGGCTTGTGGAGTATTATCTTTGGGAGTCCTGGGACCTGGCTGTGATCTTTGGCGTCTTGGAATTCTGGTTTGTGACTTTGAATACTGAAACCTTGGGGGGGAAAGGTGTGGGTCTTATTCTCTACAGTGGTGGGTGTGCCAGCAAGAAGTCTGCTGTATTGTCTGGCCATCAGGACTCTGCTGTGAAGTCTCATAGCCTGCCTGTTGGGAAGAACAGGTTTTTCTCTGTGTTTATTTTTCAAACTATAAAGTGCTTTTGCTTTTACCAGCGTGTCTGACTGCTTTTTCCAGTTGGTGTTGAAGTCTGGGGGCACCCAAACAGAACAATATCTATCTGTGTTTTTAACCTTTCAGTGACTGAAGTATTCTTCTGGATTGCCCCTTGGAATTGTGTGTGGTTGACACTGTTTTGTACTGATTTTCTTCCTTTCTCTGCAGATGACTCCAGTCTGTGTTGATAAGGTAGGAGAGGTTCAGCCCATGATACCTGCTTTGTGGTCTGCCACCGATTCTATTATCTCCCCTCTCCTTTAATATTTGCATGAGGCCACTTTTGAATCATTAACTTGATTAACTTGAGATGGGCAACCATATAAATTGATTAATTGAGTGAATGAACAAATGAATGATATTTTTAGTTTTATACATTTTTAACACCCCCCACACACAAATGGTTGCAAATCTTTACTATGCGATATCATAGTTGCATTGTGTCTAGACACCAATTCAGCATTCCAAATTATGCCTAATTAAAAAAAAATAAAACTAAAAGAAATTTCTCCAATGATTCCTGATTTCAGGTGGTTTCAAATTCAGGGTTCAACTGGCAAAAAAGTACAAATAAATAAAAGTACAAATAAATAAAAAAGTACAAATAAGTAAAAATCCACTGTTATAACTATGTATACTATGTGTAGCAAGAGAGATTTCCAATTAATTGCTGATGTAGCTATGATTTTGCCATTAGAGTCAACAGTAAACTCTATTAACAAAATGAATTCATGTTAGATTTAGTTGTCAATCACTTGACACTTTTGAGGAAAAGGAAAAAAAAGTCATTTGGTAATAATATACAGTCAGTTAAATTATTTATCACTGGATTTAACCAACGGTCACAGAAACCAAAAAGCCGTTTGTGTAATCCAAAGCCTTCTGAAAATATACTCCTTTATTCCATATAGCAGCATTGTATTACAAGTTTCAATAAAAAGACACATTATTGATACAAAAAAAATTGGGGGAGGGACAAGATCTGTAATGTGCTTATTAAAAATGCAACACTGTTAAATGTCTATTGCACATTGACTGGTTTTTTTTTTCCTCCCAAACTTAGGCACTTATTTTATGTTGATCCATTTGTTGAAAATAGCTGTGCTTAGCATCTTAGAACTGCTGTTAGGATATCAGTAGCTATGGAAACACTGCTAGGTGATTTATATATTTCCAAATATATAAATACTAATCTCTCCTCTTTTTCACTATCAGCAAAAATATGTTACACATACACATGCACACGCACACACACACACTCGCACATGCATATCTGGAACCAGGTTCCCCCTGAGACCCATACTGCCCCCAACTTGCTGGCCTTCCAGCTATGAAGACATGGCTTTGCCGGCAGGCCTGGCACCATTCATCATTGGGATAACATCTTTGTTTTTTAATGTTTTTTTAGATCGTTTCTCATTGTTTTTTACATGTCGTATGCCACCCAGAGTCCAGAAGAAGTTGGGTGACCTATAAGCATGAATAATATATATATATATATATATATATATATATATATATATATATATATATATATATATATATATATATATCTCTCTCTCTCTCTATTTCTCTCTCTCTCTCTCTTTCTCTCCCCCCCCCCCCCCCCTCTCTCTCTCTCTCTCTCTCTCTATATATATATATATATATATATATATATATATATATGTGTGTGTGTGTATGTGTGTGTGTGTGTGTGTGTGTGTGTGTGTGTGTGTGTGTGTTTTCGTAGATTTTCACGGGTACAGGTATGACGGTCTTGGTATATTCGGGTTTCTTCCCGTGTAGGATTTGGAAATGTCTGGCGACATTTCAACGAGGTCCCACTCGTCATCTTCAGGCTGGTGTTTCTGTCCTTGTTCTCAGCGAACACCTGAGAACAAGGACAGATGTTGACAGATGTTCTCAGTGTTCGCCTGAGAACAAGGACAGAAACACCAGCCTGAAGATGACGAGTGGGACCTCGTCGAAACGTCGCCAGAAATTTCCAAATCCTACACATACATACATACATACATACATACATACATACATACATATATATCTGTGTGTGTGGGGGGGGGGTGTTGGCATATTCGGGTGTTTTCCCATGTAAGGTTGATAGAATCTTGGTAATATTTCAACGAGGTCCCACTCATCATCTTCGGGCTGGTGCTTTCAGCTTTCTGCTCGGCCGAACAAAACATGGTCTAGTTTGCCACCCCTGGTATAAATACTGGTGTGTGTGTGTGTAGTGTTGGCTCAGCTGCTGCAAGCAGGTTGGTTGCTTGTGTTGAAACTTTCCAATTAGTTGTTGGGGTAACACCTTGAGTAATTGATGCAATTGATGTATGCAAATTAGTAGATGTTTGCAGATTAGTGGTGACATCCTAAGTAGTTGCTGCAATTGATGCCTGCAGAGTAGTCAGCTATTTTGTAATGTATGTCTGTGGTGTAATCCCACCAACTGATCAGGATGTTTCAACACAGCCAACCAACCTGCCTGCAGCAGAAATATGCCAAGACTTACAGAACTATATATCTATATTTATATACACACAAACACACATACGCACACATACACACATACAAATACACATACATACATACATATGCCTTTGATGTGCATATTTATCAGCATAAAAATGCAAGTGCTCAAAGCAAAAGAACCTGCATTAAATATTAATGACGTTTATATTTATATATTAAAAAAACAGTAATCTTTCATATCAACACTTAAAATGCAAAAAAAAAAACCTATTCCCATGTCCTACCATCTGCCATTCTCACCCCCCCCCCCAATTCTTGCCCAAAAATATTTGCTATTTGTAGCAGTCACTGTTTTAGAAAACAAATCTGCCAAGCAATTGGAACTATGGGAGGCGGGGTGGGGGATAAAAATAAGTAAAGGCCCTGCTGTTGGTTTGAGTTCCAAAAGGCTATTGAGGATCACAAATGTTAATAGGCTTGTTGGGAGCCTAATTTGTTAATAACTACAGTAACTCCATAGGTTGGTTCCTATGTTCAAATGAACATAGGAACCAATCCAGAACCAAAGCTTTGTGGAATGTTTTTTTAATTGTTATTGTTATTTCCAATCCAATGGAATTTTGGAAATAATTTATGGAAATTGGGGTTGTACTTTCTCTCTTCAGCACAATGTTTCTCCAAAGGGGTAAAAAAGGAATAGAATGAATTCAGATTTTTGATGGGGAAAGAAGCCAGCAAAAAAGAATTCAAGTATGAAAATGGACTGGTCCAAGCCAAGAGCTATAGAGGAGAAATAAAAAAAATCTGGAAGGAAATTGCCTAATACAACTTTACAGAAAAGGCAGTTAGGCAGTCACTCATAATGTTGCTGCCGACTCTGTTCTAAGACTACACTGTACACTGTCCAGAGTCACATTTTGTGATATAGGCAGCTATGTAAATACAATGAATAAATAAATTATCTTTTCTCCATTGTCGTCATGATATGGAACAGATCAATCTGCTTTGTGTTCCCAATGCAAAAACAGATACAAGTGAAGTGTTAACACCACTTTATAAGGCCTTGGGAAGGCCACACTTGGAATACTGCATTCAATTTTGGTCGCCATGATGCAACTCTAGAAAAAGTGCAGAGAATAGCGACAAAGTTTAGAAAAACAATATGCAATTTGTTTTTTTTATGATTTTCCTTAAATCAGAATATTTAGCTATAAATTTAGCATGCTGACACAAATGAAACAAAAATCAGAAACCCAGAAATGGATGCATAAGATATTTCAAAGCCCTGTCACATTAAACCAGTATTTTTCAACCAGGGTTTGTTTGTTGGTTGGTTTGATTGATTTGATTTGATTTGATTTGTATGCAGCCCCTCTCTGCAGACTCGGGGCAGCTCACAGCAGTGATAAAACAATATACCATAACAAATCTGATATTGAAGTCTAAAATAACAATTTACATTAAAAACCCAAAAAACCCATTATATAAAAAGCATACAGACAAACATACCATACATAAAACTACATAGGCAAGTTCCCCCATGCCTGATGGCAGAGGTGGGTTTTAAGAAGTTTACGAAAGGCAAGGAGGGTGGGGGCAGTACTAATCTCTGGGGAGAGCTGGTTCCAGAGGGTTGAGCTCATGGAGCTGGAAGAAGGAATTGCTACTAAGCAGTGATCCCTCCTTCCCCTGGAAGGGCTAGCTCCATGACTCCCACCATATCTGCCTCTCCCCAGCAAGACCGGAATATTCTGACCCTCTGTCACCCCAGAGATAGGCGCCCCCTCCCCTCCTGCCTCACCAGGGTTCCACAGAACCCAAGGGTTCTGCAAGGGCCAGCCAGGGCTTCCGCTATTTAATAAGAAGGCAAGGCAAGGCAGCCGCCCCTTCAATCCTGCCCACTTCTTCAACGGGGCAGCCTCTTCCTCCATTTCGGGTTCGGCAGATCAATCATGCTTAGCAGCAGCAGCAGGAGTAGCAGCAGCGGTGGTGTTTGTGCCGACAGCAGCAGCAGTGCCCCTCTAGCCCCTCAGTGCAGCAGCAGGGCCAAAGCACAGGCTGCAGTGGTAGGAGGAGGAGTAGCAAGAGGAGGCAGGAGTGGTTGCCTCTCCAGCACCTCTGATGCGGAGCTTCCCAGTCCAGGGCCAAGGCATGCCAGGTGGCTCAAGGTTCTCTTCTGCTCCTCACGCCTCCTTCCTGTGTCTGCATACATGCCACCGCACTCAGCCAAGTGGCCAACTCGTTATGCCCCTCGGCCAAGCGGCCAACTCATTATGCCCTGAGTGTGAGGGGACTAGTAGGGCCCACTCAGGGCCTGAGAAGGCAGGAAGAGCAGAAGGCATAGTGGAAGGTGTCCGCTCTGGCTTTGCCTTCACTCCAACCTCCCACCGGCCCCCACAGCTGCCAAAAAATGGGAAGGGAAAGTGGGTGGAATGGAGCAAACGGCCTCCACTTATTGCCCCACTTAGGCCCGGCACTCTCGCGAGGGTATGTGGCGTAGCCTCTCTCTCTCTCACCCTCTCTCGCCCTCTCTCTGCTACTCTGCAGCCATGGACTCTCACGTGGTAGCAGCACTTGCTGATTCTGCCTCCATCCTCTAAGGCTGCATTGCTATTACTATTAGTCTTCTCATCATTCCTATCACCGATCTCCCACTTATGACTATGACCATAACTTGTTGCTTGTATCCTTATGATTTATATTGATTGTTTCTTGATTGCTTCTTTGATCCCTATGACAATCATTAAGTGTTGTACCTCACGATTCTTGACAAATGTATCTTTTTTTAATGTACATATGCACCAAAGACAAATTCCTTGTGTGTCCAATCACACTTGGTCAATAAAATAATTATATTTCACTTCAGGATGTACAGCTTAATGCAATGTTTTTCAACCAGGGTTCCGCCAGAAATCTGACGACACCAAAAGGTTTCCCTGAAGAAAAAAGATTGAAAGATTGAAAAACACTACATTATACACTTATTATTGTTTGGAGGGGTTTTTTTTAAATAGTTTTGCCTATTGTGCTATTGTGCCCTCCACACACACCAAAAAAAAAAAAGGGTGTCTGTGGAAAAAATGCAAGCCAAAACGCTAATAAGTATGAAAGGATAATGGCAGTTTTATTAACATGTCTTTGTTTTTAGATTTCTCCCTGCATTTAGAAATCTGCAGGGAAACTGATAACCAGTTGGCTGACAGCAATCCTTCTGCAGCTGTCACCTTCAGCTATTTTCTCCATTATTCTTCAGCCAAAATGCAACATGTTTTCAGCCTTCTTTTATAAACAATTTAATGTGGAGCTCATGCATTTTCTCCTTGGAGACATATGTGTTCCTGATGCAGCTATAGCTTGTAGATCTCTTTTTGCGCATCTTTTGGGAAGTGTTTATTGGAATTAGAATTAAAACAAAACCAGGTCATAATGAAGTAGCTGACCTTAGCTGATCTTGAAAAAGCTAAGTAGGCTCAGAAGGAGTTAGTAATTATGTGGAAGACAACCAGCAAATTCTAGGATGCTAGTATCCACAGGGACTGGGATGTTTCAAACAAAAATAAATTAAAAACAAACCCAGATCCCAAAAGGATGCAATAAAAAGTCCATCTCTGCTTTATTGCCCAATGTATTATACATATCGTATATTTTCATGTTTCATTTTTTCTTTCTTTTAATCCTTAATTTAATATCCCACTTTGGGAACTTCTGGTCTTCCCTTCTACATATTACTACAGAGAAACAGATTTGTTTATTAAAACTCACTCAGATATTGATCAACTATGTTATTATATGCAAAGCTTATATATCATATAAAACTGATAATCAATACATTTCATGCAAAAGAAATAAGGAGCATTACATACATTACAATGAAAGAGAAATCAATACATTACATGAAAGAGAAATAAGGAACATTACTTTCTACTGCATTTCTTTTTGTTCTTTTCTATTTCATTTTTTAAAAACGGCATCATAGCTTTTCCTAACTGTTCTGTCTGGGTGCCCCCAGACTTCAACACCAACTGGAAAAAGCAGCCAGACACGCTGGTAAAAGCAAAAGCACTTTATAGTTTGAAAAATAAACACAGAGAAAAACCTGTTCTTCCCAACAGGCAGGCTATGAGACTTCACAGCAGAGTCCTGATGGCCAGACAATACAGCAGACTTCTTGCTGGCACACCCACCACTGTAGAGAATAAGACCCACACCTTTTCCCACCAAGGTTTCAGTATTCAAAGTCACAAACCAGAATTCCAAGACACCAAAGATCACAGCCAGGTCCCAGGACTCCCAAAGATAATACTCCACAAGCCAGGAAGGGTGGGTCTGCCTTTTCAGCCTTTCCAGAGAGCACCACACCCAAACCCAGCTGTTGCCTCTTTAGTGCTGAAAGTACCTGGCTAATTGTCCCCTTCATTGTGTTGCTCTTCTCTGCCGGAGATCGATTATTGCTTGTGCATTTTCATCTAAGGAATCCAGGCTGCTTGCTGGGGAGAGCTCCCTCTCGGGGGACTCTGGCTGTCCTCCCTCTCCCTCAGCCTGAGATTCCTCCTCCCCGTCTGCCTGAACCTCCTGTTCCTCATCCTCTCCCTCTGAGCAGGAAGTCGGCAGAGGATCAGCCGTTCCCTGAGGGGCCTCAGACGGAATCACAACACTTATTAGAAAAGAAAAAAATATTATTGGGCCTTCTGTGATCTTGAAATATTTAAATAATACTGCATTGTACTGATATTTTTGTAAATGTCTGTAAATTTATTAGTGTAAGAATAGAAGTGAAGATTGTATAAACCTTTCAGAATTCACATTACCTACTGTTGAAGGAATTTATATTTTAATCATGTCAAAGAATTCCTGCTAAAAAAAATAAGCAGAGAGATATTTCAAATAATGTTTGTTTTTCTTTTCTTTTTTCATTATAATGGTTGATAGATAAATTTTATTGTAGGATCCAATCAGGGTCGATCACCTGGACCAGTCCAAAATTTCAGACTCATGCTGAGCCCATTCTCAAGTAACTTCTGTCTGGCATGGGGGGGGGGGGTTAAGAAAAAAAGAGGAAAGAAGGGATCCTTGAGAATTTCCCCATTGCTTCCTAATAGGTAAAGAAATAATTCCATTTATAATAAAGGTTAGAATTACAGTATCAAATTTTAGTCCTATCAACAAAATCTAATTCAGCGTGATCATCTTGGGGAAAAAAATCAATCTACAACATGTCAAAGTTTTTTCTTAGTATCCATGGTTATTGTAAATATATGGTTATTGTAAATAAACCATGATTACTTAAACAAATTTAAAAATGTATTAAAGCACATTTAATATATTTTTACAATAGAAACACTAGAATAATAGAGACACTATAAAGTTTGGATTATTGAATCAATGACCTAGAATCCTGATTTGATCAAACAATGAGCTAAGATCCTAAAGAATGTTACATTAGTATGAAATCATCTTCAGATGAAATAGAAAAAAAGAATCTTGAGTTTACTGGGTTTTTCAAAAGATGTATAACAAGACTATTATGCTTGAAGTGTTGAAAGTGACTCCAGCTCATACATTTTGGCTTACTCTACACATATGGATTGCTTTAATATTAATAAAATTGAAAACAAACTCTTAGGAAAATAAGGATTAAATATATAAGTGCAATGTAAATTACATTGTGCATGGTTTGAATCCATCACATTTTGGCAGGGTTACTGGCAGAGAAATTATGCTAGTAGTGTGGTACTTCTGGGGTATAGCTGAATAATAGTCACTTATTTAATTTCTGTTGTTTGGAGAACTTATGTGACAAATCTTTAACACTCTTCTAGTTCAACTTATTTGCAAAGAATATTAGTAATCCATGTCAGTTTTAGCAGATGCAACAGAAGGAATATTTACAATAATGTTTTTGCTTTGATTAATAAATTTTCAGTAATGAAAATCAGAAAATTAGCTGGGCTTATTATTGGGATGGAGGTTGTGGAGATAGGTGGCTGTAGTTTGTTTTCAAACCTGCAGTAGAACACATTCAGATCATCTGCCAGTTGCTGATTTCCTTCAGCTTGGGAAGGTGGTTTGCTGTAACCAGTGATGTTTTTTGAGAGTTTTCCACATGTTTGCTGGTTCATTTGTTGAGAACTGATTCTTTAGCTTTTCAGAGTACAGTGGTACCTCTACTTATGAACTTAATTTGTTCCCTGACCAGGTTCTTAAGTAGAAAAGTTTATAAGAAGGAGCAAATGTTCCCATAGGAATCAATATAAAAGCAAATATTGTATGTGATTGGGGAAACCACAGGGAAGGTGGAGGCCCTGTTTCCTCCCAGGAGATTCCTAGAGAGGCCCCACAGAGGCTTCTCCCCGCCTTTTCTGACTCTGTTTCCTCCCAGGAGATTCTTAGAGAGGCCCACAGAGGCTTCTTGACTGAGGTGATCAGATATGTGTTTGTGTGTGTAACATATTTTTTGCTGATAATTACAATGAAGAGAGACTACTATAGCTCTATTTCAGGCTTACACTCTTTTAGTCAGACCTTGGTGGAAATTTGTCACTGAGCAAACCAGAAAATTACTATTACCTCAAAGAAGGCTTTATCTGAAATATTTCAAAAAGTTGCTCTCAACTGTTTAGTGAAGTGTAGAATAAAAACCACTCACCTCTCCATTCAACAGTAATGTAACTTCATAACAATACTCATTGAAAATAGAAAAAAATTCAAGAATGGGACCTCATCGAAACATTGCCAGAAATCGCTGAAACTTACATGGGAAGAAACCTGAATATGCCAAGACCTTCATACTTCACACAAGAACAGAGAGTATTTCCCCTCAATAAACTAGTTGTCTCTGGTTCCGCTTCAGTTTACTTTTTCCTATAAGCAACCAAGTTGGAAAATCATTTAAAAACAATTTATCAGAGTATTCTAATAAAATGGAGTCTCCCTAGCTATTTTTATAGCTAGCACAACAAAGAACTTCAAAGCTAAATTTGATTGCTTTAGAAATAGTTATCTGCTCACTAAAGCATCCAATAATATGCAATGATAGCCATAGAAAGGAGCATTGGAATCCGGATAAAAGTAAAAGAAACATTTGCAAAGGAAAAACATAGATATGGGTAAGATACCCTTTCAGTACTTTTCAAGGTTGAAATTGACCATGTCCTTTGTTCATGGAGACTTCAAAACAGCTAAAAACAAAACTTTCATCTACAATTATCTTCTGCCAGTTCTGGTTTCTGAAAGAGAGGCTTTTCTTGAAGGTTAAAGCTCATGGGAAATTGTAGAAATACAATTGAAAAAGCAAATTTAAAATACAAGACAACCCATGTTAATTAGCCAGTGCAACAGTCCTTCAAAAACCATGTTTTAAGTATTACAAAGTGTTGTGTTTGTTTTAAAAATATTCGCAGAAAATCTGCGATTGGTTAAGACGCGGCTATTCAGAAAATAGCCGCGAAAGTTAAATGTGTGTCAGTTGGGAAAAGCCCGCGTTTTAAAAGAGTATAAAAGGGCAACGGGTTAGCCGTTGCCCTCATTCCGGCAAATCTACCGTTCCAGTGCTTGTAATCTCTCTTGCCATGAATAAACCAGTTTGATTTAAACTACCGGAGTCCTGACTTTTCAGTGGCGACGAGGAGGTCGACCTCCCGCTAACGCAGCCATGAACTCGGCCATGGCTCCACCGCCGCCTGTATTCAACTCCGAGACGGAAGCTTGGACCTCGTATATGTCCAAATTCACATTTTTCCTGAAAGCGAGCAATCTACATGACGCCGATGACGAGAGGAAGAAAGCTATATTCCTCGCTTATTGCGGCACAGAAGTCTACAGCCTAGCCTCTACACTCGTTGACCCAGACACCCTGGAAACCGTCGCATGGTCAACTCTACAAGCAAAACTTGCCGCTCATTACCAGCCGACGACTCCTGTCCGCGTATACCGCCACCAATTCGCTCAGATGAGGCAAGCGGACGGAGAATCCACCAACGATTTTATAACTCGGCTTCGCGCACTCCTTCCGAAGTGCAAATACAAGGATCCAGAGGAACAATTGATTGACCGCCTTATTTTCGGTCTAACCAATATCACGCTCCAGAAGAAATACTTAGTTGATGAGGATGCCTCTCTCCAAGACATTCTTAAGGCAGCAAAAGCCTCCGAGGTATCTGAAACATCTGTTGCCGAAATTAAACGCGCAACCTCAACCGTTCATCACATTCCTGATGAATCACCTTGGCACGCCTGCTCTCCTGATGAAAAACACTCGGAATCCGCTACTCCAGACGACACCTGTCTCCAAATCCGAAGAGCCTCCGACCATGACGCCAAAGAAGCCTCCCGTGCAGACAGATGTGCCGGCTGCAACGGAAATCACCCCCGTTTTCGCTGCCATTTCAAGGACGCCTATTGCCGCCGTTGCCAGCGCCGCGGCCACATCGCTGAAGTCTGCCGCGCCGCCAACCCAACTCCAGCAACTCAGCAAACCCAACGACCCTATTTTTCACCGAGGAATCGACGACCACCGTTTTCACGCAACGTTTCCCGTCCGGCTGACAACTCGCCCTCTTCTAACCAACGAGGTAACTCCCCTTCTTCCGTAAACTGCAATTTCCCCGCTGCGGAAAACAAGCTATTTGTTTCTCTTTTCCTCAACGGCCACCCCTGCCAAATGGAATTAGACACCGGTTCCAGACATTCCATAATGCCTTGGGAAAAACTTAAATTATATTTACCTCGTGTTAAACAAACTGACTTGCAACCTTGGGAACCGGGTTTGAGTGATTTTCAGGGCCATTCAATTCCAGTATTAGGATGCTTAAATGTTCCTATTGCGTTTAAAAAATTTCAAGGGTTTTTACCTCTGTTAGTGGTTGACGGTCCTAAACACACATTACTGGGACTTAGATGGTTACAACCTTTAGGCATTGAAATTTCAGGGGTTAACAATGTATGTGACTCTTTTGACCCAAATGATTTATTGAAAGAATTTCCCGAAGTTTTTTCTAGCACTCTGGGTAAATATACAGGCAGCCCCATATCGTTTAATCTGGACCCAAATATTTCGCCTATCCGATTAAAGCCCCGCAGAATTCCCATTCCACTTTTGCCTAAAGTGGATGAACAATTGGACAAATTGATAGCTCAGGGCATTTTAATTCCCACTGATCATGCCAAATGGGAAACTCCTATTGTAACGCCCGTTAAGCCGGATGGCTCTATTAGAATTTGCGCAGATTATAAAGCCACGATTAATAAAGCACTACAGCATAATGCCTATCCAATCCCAGTAGTGCAACAACTCTTGCACACCTTAGGAAATGGGTCCATCTTCGCGAAGTTGGACTTGGCACAGGCATATCAACAGCTTACCGTAGATCAAGACACCTCTGAGGCCCAGACAATTGTAACTCATAGAGGTGCCTTTAAATGCACCCGGCTCCAGTTTGGAGTCTCTACCGCCCCAGGTATCTTTCAGGGTTTGATGGAACGCATTTTAAATAATATTCCTGGGGTCGTTCCATATTTCGACGACGTATTAATATCAGCCACATCCAAATCTGAGTTATGGGACAGAATCAGGCGCGTTTTAACTAAATTTAAAGAAACAGGACTCCATTTAAAAGCAGACAAATGTTCTTGGGCCGTGCCCAAAGTTGAATTCTTGGGTTTTACAATAGATCGTTTTGGAATTCACCCCACAAATGACAAAGTTGATGCCATAAGAAATGCTCCCACCCCCTCAGATAAGACAGACTTACAAGCATTCCTAGGACTCCTTAACTTTTATTCCGTCTTTCTTAAACAGAAAGCGACGGTGGCAGAACCGCTTCATAACCTCCTAAAGAAAGACTCTGCCTGGACGTGGGGACCAAAAGAACAAGCCGCTTTCACAGCAGTAAAAAATTTACTTTCCTCCAACAGTGTCTTAGTGCAATATAATGTAGCTATGCCCTTATCCCTGACCTGCGACGCTTCACCGTTCGGCATAGGAGCCGTCCTCAGCCATAACTTTCCGGACGGCACAGAAGCCCCAATAGCCTATTATTCTAAAACTCTTTCAGCAACTGAAAGGAATTACTCCCAACTCGACAAGGAGGCGTTAGCCCTTGTTGCTGGAGTTAAACGATTTCATTATTATCTTTGTGGTCGCCCCTTTACGTTAATCACCGACCATAAACCGCTTTTAGGTATTTTGGCGGGAAACAAACAAACTCCCGCCTTTCTTTCCCCTCGCATGACTCGTTGGACTATTTTTCTAGCCGCGTACAATTATACATTAATCCACAGGGGGGGGAAAGAGATAGGAAATGCTGATGCATTAAGCAGGTGCCCCCAAACAGAATTAGTCAGTGATCCAGCCCCTGCCTCAAGTGTTTTATTAATTGAAACTACTAAACAAACGTTATTAACAGCAACAGAAATAGCCAATCAGACACAAGTAGATCCAATTTTGAAATACATTAAACAATGGATATTAAAGGGATGGCCAATTGAACAACAACCAAACCAATTTCAACCTTTTAAGAATAGACAGTTTGAATTAAATGTGTTAAAAGATTGTATATTATGGGGAGACAGGGTTGTTATTCCAAAATCCTTACAGAAGCAAGCATTGCAGTTATTGCATATAGGTCACCCAGGAATAGTCAAAATGAAAACCATTGCCAGAAGTCATTTATGGTGGCCAGGGTTGGACAAAGATATAGAGTCATGGGTGGGTGGTTGTGTACCCTGCCAGAGAACAAGACCCAACCCACCAAAAGTCACACCATCAGAGTGGCCAACACCAAGAGGGCCCTGGTCTAGAATACATATTGACTTTGCAGGACCAATCAGGGGCCAATCCTTTTTACTGGTTGTGGATGCATACTCCAAGTGGCTGGAAATTGAACTCATGGCATCCACAACCACTAGCGCAACTATAAAGGCATTAAGGAAAATGTTTGCCACACATGGTATTCCAGATATTTTGGTATCTGACAACGGGCCTCAGTTAACAGCCCGTCAAATGGAACTATTTCTTGCAGACCAGGGCATAAAGCATGTGCTCACTCCACCTCATTTTCCCCAAGCTAATGGGCAAGCAGAACGAATGGTTAGAACCACAAAGGAAGCATTAAACAAAGCACCATTAGGAGATTGGCAACAACAAATTGATGAATTTTTAACCATTCAGCATATTACACCGTCAGCGTCCACAAACAAAAGCCCGGCAGAACTTTTAATGGGCAGAAACCTCCGTTCTAAATTAGACAGAATTCACCCAAATTACCAAAATGACCAAAAAGAAATAAAAGTACAAAGTGAGAGACAGTTTAACATCGGGGATTTAATTTATGCTAAAGACTATGATTCGAACGATAAATGGAAAGATGGAACAGTATTAGATAAAACAGGTTTAAAAACATACATCGTAATATTAACAGATGGGCGCAGTTGGCATCGGCATGTCGACCAACTACGCAAGAGAATGAAGACTAACCCAGACATTTTGCCTACTATAGACAAACCAATAGAGGACTTACCAGAACCACCTCGAGACTCCAGCGATGGCTGCTTGTTGCCCCTGGCGGCCGGCGAAGATCAAAATGCATCATCGCAACCAGGCCCGTCAGAGACTAGCCTTAGCGGAGCAACGGAGCCGGCCGTCCAGGCAAGCAGCTCCCAGCAAAATGAACTGCGCAGGTCCCAGAGATCTGTAAAGCCACCAATCCGCTTGCAGGACTATGTGACGTGGATTAACACGTAATCATGGTCTCAGCCAAAGAGGGAGGGGTGTTGTGTTTGTTTTAAAAATATTCGCAGAAAATCTGCGATTGGTTAAGACGCGGCTATTCAGAAAATAGCCGCGAAAGTTAAATGTGTGTCAGTTGGGAAAAGCCCGCGTTTTAAAAGAGTATAAAAGGGCAACGGGTTAGCCGTTGCCCTCATTCCGGCAAATCTACCGTTCCAGTGCTTGTAATCTCTCTTGCCATGAATAAACCAGTTTGATTTAAACTACCGGAGTCCTGACTTTTCACAAAGTCTATCCTGTGGGCCTCAATACTCAGATTACAAATATTGGACTATCTGAGTTTATGCTGATTTGTTTTTCTGGTTAAAAGTATTTCTGCCAACTCTACATGGTACACTCTCAAAAGACTCTTTGGTCTAAGCTCTGCCTGAAGCTTCAACTGAAGACAAACAATGCTTTGATCCTTGACTTAAAAAAAGATGATAAATAGATAGATAGATAGATAGATAGATAGATAGATAGATAGATAGATAGATGGATGGATGGATGGATGGATGGATGGATGGATGGATAGAGGAGAGGAGAGGAGAAGGCTGCTGCTATCTGCAAATTTTGTCCAGGATAAGATTCAAAGTTTTTAGCAAATGGTTCGCTGCCTGGTTGCTGGGTGGGCAAGGCCATGGTGGGTGTGGCATAGTCAGCCTCCTGGCAACATGGTGGTGGTATTTTTGCCATCTTCAGGCTCCTGGAGGGTGAAAACAGCTTCCCCAGGCTCTGGAGATTCTCTGGAGGCCGGAAACAAGCCCATTTCTGGCCTTCCTGAATTTCCAATAGGCCTATTTTTCACTCTCCCCAAGCTTCTGTGCACGCCTTGCACTTATCTGCATCTAAAACAGGTTGTGTAGGGTGGGTGCAGCCAGCCAGGAGTGGGATTTGGAGGTTTTCAGAACTGCAGAGAATCTTAGCTAGATTACAGGGTCTCTTGAACTCCTGCAAACCCCCAGCAGCCCTCCCCTGGTTTTGTCTCCTCTAAAATATATTAATATCCCTGGACTGATTTCATCAGATAAAATCTTAAGCAGCCTACACAATTTGCAAGTAGATATTCCACAAAGAGGAGATGACATCACTGTTTCAAGCAAACAGAAAAGAGAAGAGCTTGACCTGAATGTAAGCCTACTTCACATATAGAACAATGCAACAGAAATAACTGAAATCTGGACCTCTTTTCTGGCAATATCCACAAATCAACCTTCACTTGAACATGAATATTTATTTTCAATAACAAATGAATTATTACCAATCAGCAGAACACAATAGAAAAAAAATTGATACGACCTCATCTATGCTATAGTCACTTAAAATTTATCCTGCATCTCTAGGGTATTGCTATGAACAAATTAAGTTCTAATATTTTGGTTAGATATAATGAAGTTCTCAAAACTTTAGAAAAGTAAAAAGAAATTTTAGCAAACTAACATCCTAATGTAATGCACATGCGTGTGTGTGTGTGTGTGTGTACACCACACACACATGCACACACAGAGAAAGTTTAATATTACAACAAAGCCTATCTTTATTTTTTCCCCTAAAAGTTTCAGTTTCAGAATGCTTTTCCTTTTCTTTTTTAAAAATAGCCCTTTTGTGTTGAACTTACGACACTTGTTGCTGCTGCATGATGTTGCAAATTGTTTTCCAGAACATGGCAGTCTCCAAACTCTCCATGTAACTTTATTGGGGGGTGGAATTCCCCATGAAACTCCTCTTTCAAGATGGCTGCTGTGCCATAAGAGGTTCTTTTTTCTTTTACCTACAATCTGCTGATTTCATTGCTAAAGCTGGTTCGTGGGCAGTTCTGCTTCCTCATTTTAAATAGGAGTACAGTAATACCTCATGATACGAACTTAACTGGTGCAAGGAGGAGGTTCGTAAGACGAAAGGTTTGTAAGACGAAACATTGTTTCCCATAGGAAACAATGTAAAGTCAATTAATCCGTGCAACCAAACCCCCCCCCCCTGCAAAAAACGGCTTTCGGCGACTGCTGGGAAGCCGCGCGGCTGTTTTAAAAGGTGACAGCCGGCCTGGGGGGCTTCCCAGCACCCCCCCCGAACCCGGGTCCGGGGTTCGGGGGGTGCTGGGAAGCCCCCCAGCCCGGCTGCGACCTTTTAAAACAGCCGCGCGGCTTCCCAGCTGTCTCCTGAAGCCGAACGCAAAGCCAAACTTCCGCGTTCGGCGTTCGGAGACAGCTGGGAAGCCGCGCGGCTGTTTTAAAAGGTCACAGCCAACCTGGGGGGCTTCCCAGCACCCCCCCGAACCCCAAACCCGGGTTTGGGGGGTTCTGGGAAGCCCCCCAGGCCGGCTGCGACCTTTTAAAACAGCCGCGCGGCTTCCCAGCTGTCTCCTGAAGCCGAACGCCAAAGCCGAACTTCCGCGTTCGGCTTCGGGAGACAGCTGGGAAGTTGCGCGGCTGTTTTAAAAGGTGACAGCCGGGCTGGGGGGCTTCCCAGCAACCTCCCGAACCGAACCCGGGGTTCAGAAAAATTTTGCCTCTTCTTACGAACTTTGTTCGAGTTACGAACCGGCGTTCGGGAGGCTTCTGGGAAGCCCCGCCGCCCGGCTGTCACCTTTTAAAACAGCTGTGCGGCTTCCCAGCAGTCTCCGAACGCCGGTTTGTAACTCGAAAAAAGTTCGTAAGAAGAGGCAAAATTTTTCTGAACCCCGGGTTCGTATCACGAGTTGTTCGTAAGACGAGGGGTTCGTATCTTGAGGTACCACTGTACTTAGGAACAACTCAAGATAACTTTTGGATGATGTGAACCCAGTATAGAAAGGGGGGGGGGTGTCTTCCAATTCTTTCTAAAAATGATTGAAAAGTCATTAGGCATATCCATCAGTTTTATTTTCTAAGCGTGCCAGAATTTTAAGTTTCACTTTTTGACTTCATTGTTTTAATTTGCTTTTTGCTTTAAAAGTTTATTAGTGGTTGAATACAGATTTATTTCAACCTTTTGCTGGACTTCAAATGTTTTTCCTTCCCATTTTTATATATGTTGTTCTGGATAACGCTCTTCTCTTCTAAATGGAAAGCACGAGAACATTTAGGGTGGTGGTGAAGAGACAATAGACTCTCACCACTGGAGTCTATATTTTTTCATTAGCAAAAGGTATGGGATTTATTTCTATTGGATTTTCCTTATATTTTGGGATGTTAATATACAGGAATTATTTCTATCTCTGTGTGTTTTTGTTCCTTAATTAAGGTCCACCTATTAAAATGGCTGAACAGTGGCTGAAATCTAAGAAAGAAAGATGGGAAAATATGCAACTTTTAGTTTAATTTCTCTTACAGAAACTCGATCAGACCATTTATGAAAGAATGGTAGAATCTAAAGCTTTGTGTTTGGATAAAAATACACAAAAGGACTTTGATCCAATTTCATATAGAAGAGAAGAACGAGTGAATTGGATTTCATTTGTTATTCTGAAATTTAATTCTGTATACTTCTACAACATTATAACCTAGGCTAGAAGAGAGTGAGACAAATTCCTTTCCTCTATGAATGAATTATTTTCCTCTGGGAACTTGGAGGGATACTGGATAGATTTATTACAGTTAATTAGTAACTACTTCTGCTTGCACTCTGACTTGAAGATAGACCTTTTCTGGAGACTGAATTTACTACATTTAATTAAACAATAATTGACAAGAGAGCATATTAAGAAATAAACATGGATTTTTGATCCAGGACAATCTATTTATGACTGTCCTGGATCAAATGGAATGATCTGGGATAGTCAATATGCTATAATACATTTTCTATGAGTGAATTACAATAACAGTTTGTTAACATAGAGTTTTCTGTTTTACTATTATTGTTTTTCTTGGTAATTACTTTGTCACTAAAATAACATGCAGAAGACAGATCAACAAATTGTTGTTGTTTTTTTAAAATAATTTTTATTAATTTACAAAAAGTTATATACAAAAGGAGGAAGATGCATCTTGGTTGACAACATTATGATAACATATACTCGCGGGCATGATATGATTATTCTATTCAGTTATATTTTGTCTAATCAATATACAAATCAAAATCATCACCTATTATGGCTAAAATACTATATCTCTATAGTTCGTTATCCTTTAAATCTTCTGGGTCTTCCTCCCATCCCCTTCCCCCCGCTGAACTATGATAGTTCTAAAAAAGTTTAGATTGTTAATTGGGCGGCATATGGTTGCCGCGGTTTTGTTGTTATTTTATTTTTATCAATACATTTCTAAGTTACACTTGAGAAGAGATCGTATTGGATTGATCAAAATATTCATAATAATCCGATATAATCATTCAGAGTTCTATGTTTTGTATAACCATTTCTACGCTATCCATTAATATATTTTAATCTAAATTTTATATTATTTCCTTGTTTTTCTTTCCTTTCTCCAGTTGTTTTTTATTTTTAACCCAGTCGTAAAATTTTTCCCAATTCTTATAGAATCTTGAATCTTCTTTATTTTTAAGTTTTTGGGTGAGCCTATCCATTTCTGCACAATCATAATTTTTTTTAATAATTTCTCTTTCATTTGGTGTATTGTCTCTTTTCCAATTTTGTGCTATTGTGATTCTTGTAGCTGTAATTATATGTTGTATTAGGTATGTGTCTTCTTTTTTATTTTTCGAATCCATTATGCTCAGGAGGAATATTTCTGGTGTAAGTTTTAATGAGATTGCTGTGATTTGTTGTATCCATATTTGAATTTTTTTCCATAGTTTTTTTATGGGAGGGCATGTCCACCATAGATGAAAGAAGGTTCCGACTTTGCTATTGCATCTCCAACAGTTTGGTTTTATGTTGGGGTAGATCTTGGCCAATGTCGTTGGTGATAAGTGCCATCTATAAAACATTTTTTGTAGATTTTCTTTATACGGAACTGATTTAGTAATTTTCAGGTTTCTCCACATTTGTTCCCATTGTTCAATATAAATGCTATGACCTATGTTTTTGGCCCAGGTGATCATATTTTCTTTTACTAATTCAGTTTCCATAGTGTACCCCGATCAACAAATTGTTAATAGACTTGCTAATTTAAAAACTTTGGGAGGGCCTGTTTCACAAGGAATTGGAATTAATATTGTATTATTGAATATTGTACTCAACTGAACAGATGAAATGCATCTTTTTAAATGTTCTGTGTTTTGTATTTTTTTCTTTTACGTCCCTTTGAATTTTCATTTAGTTCTGTATTTTGAATTTAAATTTTGTCTGAATAAAATAAAAAAATATTTATTATTTATTTATTTATTGGATTTCTATGCCGCCCCTCTCCGAGAACTCGGGGTGGCTCACAATATATAATAAACAAATATATACTAAAAAGATCCCTATAAAGACTTTAATTTTTAATTTTTTATTTGCATAATTACTTCTTTGTTTATGGAATTTTTTATACATTTTCAGTCAAATTACTCTGGACAGGGTACGACAGTATGAACATAACATTATAAACAATAAGCCAAACTATCTTTCCCATGGATCAACAACCCAAATTCACTATCTATTATGGAAATTATCATATCATAGTATAATCATAATTATTAAATAATTAAAATATAATTCTATTTTAACCCATTAAAGTACATGTGCCCCTTAAAGCAGTCTCGTTTTTTTTTCAATTCATAGAGAATGCTGAAAAAGATAACTTGGGTTAATGAATAATAGAGAGGAGCTATGAAACATTAAGTCAAATTTAATATTTGTGTGAAGCAGAACTGATTATACCTTCCCATAATGAAAATCACTACTTGTTATAGCAGACATGCCCCTAAAATGCTTAGGTTTCCAAAAGGCAAGCATAAATCTATCTATTAGAAGCAAAAGAACATATAATTACTCCTACCTAAAATATGTGTTTGGAATAGAAAATGCTTTTTATTGCAAACGGGTTTTTTTAATGGTATGATTTTCCTGATGTATTATTATGGTTTCTTCAGATGAAAGAAACCCAGACTGAAGCATATTGATTGCAATGTAATATCTATTACCCAGCTAAATTTTGCTTTGCATGGAAGTTGGAAATTCAGTTAACAAAGCTTTTGTCCATGTCTCTTTATCACATCATTGTACATATCTTTGCTGCATTTTATTTGTTTATTTAAAATGGTAAATAGTTGACAATGCTCAAGGGTAGTATTTGCTGTTTTTTAATTAGAAGTGGCCTGTAAGACAAAATGCATAAACATACAGAGTGCCTAGTGCCACACAAATATCAAGAGGCACAATCATTAAATATAACATGTTTTATGGATTATGTCTCTTCCCATCATACATATAATAAAACATAACACGTTTTAAGGGTCTTAGCTTTTCCCATCATCAAGATAATAAAATGAAGTGACTACTGTATAAATAGCAGATTATATGAAAGTCAATGCATTGTGGCTATCACTGCCATTCACTTTATTTAGGAACTTTGGTGTTTAAAATAAAGAACTTCAAAGGTCCAACCACCCTGAGATAAACTGTGCTTTGTTACATGTTAAATATGTCAATTCTGACTACCTAAGCAAACATTAGGCAAGACTTTATCAAAGCAATAGAACTAACAGAAACACTGAAGATAGTGACTATATAATAAAATATTAATTTCGGAGAGGGGCGGCATACAAATCCAAATAATAATAAAGAAACTAACAATAAACTGGAGTTTAGTTGAATGGATATTTTGGATTTCAATTTTAATAAATTCAAAACAATAAGATTCCATAGTAGGAGTAGTTCTCTTGGTATTATTTTTAAAATGATATTTTTCTACACACTTTTATTTGTGTATTAACTGCCCCTTCATACAATATAATGAGCAGGGATTTGTAAAATTCATAGTCTAGTCATACATCACAGTTAATTTTCTCCACAGACCCACCTTTAAGGAGTTTTTGCCGGATATTTTATTTTCTTTTTCTATCAGCTAGTGATGCTATGAGACAGTGCAGAGGTGATATTCACTTAACTTCCCTACCAGTTTGCAAATGTGAGCATGCATGCGACCATCCGTACATGTGTACAACCATTCGCACATGCAGGCGACCATTTGCACACACACTTTGCTCATGTGCGTGGCTTGCACACATGTGGGCGGTTTAACAACATGCAGAAATAGGAGAGCATAGTGACAGGGTGGGTGGGCAGGTGGGCAGGTAGGGGAAGGGTAGGGCCCACATGTTGCCTTACTGGTTTGCCTGAACAGGTCCAAACTGGATGAATACCACCTCTGAGACAGTAGTCCCCAACTTTTGTGGCTTGGCAGTTGTTCTGTCGGGCTCTCTGGTAGAATCCTCCCAAAAATTCACAGGTACAAATTTCACACACACACACGTTTGAAAATTCAAAACAATGTTCTTTATACTGAAAATTCACTTAAACCAAGCCCTCTTTTGGTATAGCAAAGAGCACTCGTCTCCAAACAAACTGATAATTTGTACAAGTCCCTTATCAGTTCTGTGATACTTAGCTTGCAGCTGTGAGGCAATTCACAGTCCTTCTTCTTTCACAAAGTGAAACACACTTTGCTCTGGTTTAGTTTCAAAGCAGGGAAAAATCAGCACACAAAAAGTCAAAGTCAGTAAAGCAGTCATGAAACACAACGATCAGATAATCCTCCACAATGGCCAAACCCACAGGCTGCTATTTATAGCAGCCTCACTAATTACCACAGCCCCACCCAATCACAGGTGGCCTCATTTTCTTTGATAATAATCTCTCAGTTGTTATTGCCTATGCATCGCTCTCCGCATGCGTGGCTGTATCATTAACTCTTGTTCTGAATCCAAGGAGGAGCTAGATAATTGATCTCCTTCGGAGCTGTCTGCCACACTCTCCTCCTCCCTGTCACTCATGTCTTCTTGGTCAGAGGAGCCTTCATCATCAGATTCCACCGGGGGCAAAACAGGCCTGCAGCATGTGGATGTCTCCCCCACATCCACAGTCCTTGGGGCAGGAGCAGGGCCAGAGCTAACCACAACAACTGGTTTGCCTGAACAGGTCCAAACTGGATGAATACCACCTCTGAGACTTTTGTGGCTTGGAAGTCAGGTTGGAAGGGAGAGGGGAACCAGACTGTGTGAGCGATGGGTTGGTGTGCATGCACAGCTCCACTCACACACGAGAAAATACAAGCAGTTTCAAACTCCTTCAGGCTTTTCTGCACCAAAAGCTTTTGCAAAGGGATGAAAAGGCTGAAGCAGTGTGAGATCGCTTGCCCAAAGCCTTTCAGCTGTTTGCAACAGCTTGTGCTGTGGAGAAGAGAAGCCTTTGGGGGCAAGGTTTTCTGCTCCTTCAGATTAACTGTGGCTGCCCAATGCTCTAAAAGTAAGCTGGCTATCTCCGTTTGGCAGCCTCAGGGACTGAGTGAGGTTGAGCAGAGCCTGCTAATACTACTCAGCTTCTGGTTTCACCATTCCACTTTTGGAACATCTGGAAGAAGAGCCTTGACAGCCTGGCTGGACGGGAAGAGGGGAACTGGCCACATGAGTGGCGAGCATGCTCAGGACTTCACTCACACAAGAGAGAAAATAAATCTTTGGGGTGCTGCTCGTGCAAGCAGTGCACCAGCTCACCTCTCATGCAGCCTGGTAATGGGCTGTAAGGGCTGGAAACCCTTGCCATAGAAGGGGGGGGGAAGCAAACATAGAGGAGTACACTAATTTCAATCTTTAAAACACTCTATACAACCTAAATAATAACAACACAATTTGCAAGCCTAATGCTCTGGTGGGATAGAGTTCACAACTGGGTCAACACATTATTTGTCTTTTTCTCTCATCAGATTTATAGGAGCCACCCGTCTCTCAAATGTGTTTCTGAATGGTGTACAACCACTAGTTAAAATAAACAAAACATGAAAAATCAATTGAGCACAAATATAAATAAACTCACAGGACAATGGACCAGCATCATACACATTGTGTAGCTAGATCCCATTGGATGCAACAGCATTATCAGACAGGACTTAAATAGCCCCCCATGATGGACCTCATGGAATAGGTAGACATAATTAAAGGGAACATATTAATGTTTAGTTATGCAAATACAGTTTCTGTTGGATCAAGGACTAATGGAGAGACTTTTTAAACTTTGATGTATGAAATATATTCTCTTCACAATTAAGCACACATTTTTATACTATACAAAACCTTGTCAATCTGGTGTTATGAAAACTGACTGAAACAAACCAGGTCTAATCTTATGCTTGTGCACATCTGTTCTTTGAATACTTACAAAAGTGAATAATCTTTATGGACTAAAGACTTAAGTGCCAAAGCCCATTGCAACAACATCGTCAAGAAGGCTTTAAGAGTTGTTAATCTAATCCTACCCAGCTTCCACTCTGGCAAATTCACACTACTTACCAGAGCTTACAAAACTTTCGCCAGACCCATCCTAGAATATAGCTCATCTGTTTGGAACCCATACCGCATTTCTGACATTAATACTCTCAAAAATGTCCAGAAATACTTCACCAGAACAGCTCTTCACTCCTCTACCCGTAACAGAACACCCTACGAAACTAGACTTACAATCCTGGGTCTAGAAAGCTTAGAACTAAGACGCCTCAAACATGATCTAAGTATTGCCCACGAGATCATATGCTGCAACGTCCTGCCTGTCAAAGACTACTTCAGCTTCAACCACAACACCACAAGAGCCCACAACAGATAAAGCTTAATATTAACTGCTCCAAACTTGACTGTAAAAAATACAACTTTAGTAATCGAGTTGTCGAAGTGTGAAATTCACTACCGGACTCTGTAGTATCATCCCCTAACCCCCAACACTTTACCCTTAGACTCTCCATAGTTGACCTCACTAAGTTCCTAAGAGGTCAGTAAGGGGCGTACATAAGTGCACCAGAGTGCCTATCGTCCCCTGTCCTATTGTCTCTCCTATATCTCCTATATCTTCTCTTTTATACCTATATCTTTTTTCTGCTATTCTCTCATAGTTATATTTCACTCCTTTATTTTCTCCTCTGTTCCCCCTTTAATACTTTCTACTTGATTATATCCTCTATAACCCTCATTGTGTATTATTGTGTATTGGGCAAAACAAATAAATAAAATTGTATGTATGTATGTATGTATGTATGTATGTATGTATGTATGTATCAAATGTTTTTCTAGAAAAACATCCCCAAAATATGAACAAGCGGGATGATACCTCTCGCTTACCAGACATCTGGAAACCAGCCCTCAAACGTATCCCAGCCATAGAAACCAGACTCAGAACACACATTGCAAAACAATCAAGTAGCCTGTAAGCTCCAACTACTCAGGATATCACGCCTAATCTACAACCATTAACTAATCAGCATACCTCAGCTACATCAACGACCCCAGATGTTACCCCACTGACTCACCAGCCTGAAGATGACGAGTGGGACCTCGTCAAAACGTCGCCAGAAATTTCCAAATCCTACACGGGAAGAAACCCGAATATACCAAGACCATCATATATATATATATATATATATATGTGTGTGTGTGTGTGTGTGTGTGTGTGTGTATGTATGTGTATATATATATATATATATGTTTTTCTTATGTCGGTTTGGGGCAGGAGCAGCTGAAAACATTTTAACACACATATATATATATATATATATATATATATATATATATATATATATATATATATATATCCAAATATTTAAACTTTTAAACTATCTGGATGCCCAATTTCTCTTCCATTTTTCTTTTTCGTTTTTGTCATATTTTTCAGTACCATTTTTATTTTTTCTTTATTGATTTTTAACCCTGCCACTTCTCCATATTATTCTATTTGTTTAATATTGGCGAAAGTGATGTTAAATGGTGAATTGACAAAGAGAATCAAGATAGAGAAAGGGATGCCCTCTGTCTCTACTACAATTTATTTCAACGTTGGAAATATTAAATAGAAAAATAAGAGAAGATAATGAAATAAGAGGAATGAAAATCAGAAAAAAAGAATTACAAGCTTTTGCAGATTATTTGGTATTTATAACGGAAGATCCAATAGGAATTGGTCCAATAACGATAAGCCTTTACAATCATTTTAAGCACAAATAAAATTATACCAAAGAAAATGTGAGTGCATGTTTTATTAGCCTGCAATTGTACTGATATATTTAATTCTTTAAGGAGTTTTTTGATAGAAAGACAAACATTATTTCTCTGGATTTGTCAGTAATTAATTTCTTTTCTCAGAAGATAGATATTTTAATTATGAACTAAAAATAAATTTTTTGTTAAGTATTCTCACAATGTATCAGTGGCCTAGCTTTTCCCCAAATCATTTTGAAGCATACAAGTTTGAGGAATGTCTTCTTCCTTTAAAAAGTTCCTTTAGATAAATGCTATATAGTGGGATTGCAGAGAAATGAATATTAATCTATACAATCTGTTCTGACATTATTTTGGTATCCGAAGTCATCTGCGGATTTTATGCAGCAGGAAAACCTTCTGATATAACCATTCATAAACATCATCTATATAAAAATAACCACTATGAGGCAAATAAATTATATACTGTACTTACAAAATTCTCAGTACACCCAGTCAAATGACATCTTCTTTGGTTTCATATCTTTAAGTCAGCATGATAACTTGTAGGAGATAATTTCTGAAAAGAATAAAGCAATAAATGCTCTGAATGCAAATGTAGATAATCCTAGATTGGCTTTAAATTGCACAATAGAATAATTTTTACCTGAAAATAAAATCCATCAAGCAAGAGTCCTGTTTATCCCTCATTAATTTTGGTGATGGTTGAATATTTATTAGAATGCAGTTTGGGATTTAAAGAAAATTGTGTGATATGTGTGGTGCATATTCAGATTTTTCCTCTCTCCAACAAAATTGTTGCTATGTTGAGTATCAGACTGCAATTAAGTGCTTTGGATAAATGAAATGAATAGGATATTCCAGCATTGTTAACAAGAAACCCATTTAAGGCATTCTTATTAGTTATTTGCTCAATGCTACTATATCTATCTATCTATCTATCTATCTATCTATCTATCTATCTATCTATCTATCTATCTATCTATCTATCTATCAATACTTCAATTGGTGCTTAAAGTATTGCTTGTAATGATCATTAAAGTTAATCAGTAGATAATCAAATATCTCTTTTTCTATTAGTGAAGAAAACAAATAATTTAATTTACCAGTTCTGAGTTATGTTCTTTAAGAAGTAAAAGGAGATGATGTGATGCTTTTCTCTGTTTTTCATGAGAAAATGAATTATTATATCTCTATCTCATAAAGTCTATTTTAGCGTGTAAAAAACCATTAGGCTGCTTCTAGGCATGGTCATTTAAGAGCATACATTCTGAAATCTATTGAATTGTTATTTATGAATAAATAGGAATCCCTAAGTATGTCAACCAAATTCAACATAGTATCTACAGATAAAATAATTTATTTTGATTCCCTCATGATCAAGTAAATAAGAAAGATCTTTACAGAGTATGGACTAATTGAAAACAAATTACTATAGTAGTCATAATTTCCTAACAATAGCACTATAGTTACTGAATTGTGATTGAATAGTTGTCTTCAGAAGAACCCTTTGAGTTCTATTACAGCTGAATGCAAGATTCTAGTTGCATAGGGTAAGAAGTTATGAAAGGTAGAATTGTTGGAGATTAATTTCTTAGTGCCTTGGAAGAGGGTAGATTTCTTCCACCACAAATTTTGATAATGAATTTGTTCTCAATTGCTAATTTAAAACTTGAAAAACAAACATCAAGGAAAGAGAAAATAATAACTTTCCTATAAAAACAGGTGTTGTGATTCAGCCTGAGGCTGCTCAGGGACCGGCTGGGTCTCTGCTGGATTCAGGCCCGGAGGAGGAGGACAGTAAACAGGAGGGGGAGGACCAGGCAGACGGGGGAGAGGAAAGTCAGGAAGAGGATGAGGGGGAGCAGCCTGAGAGCCCCGCGGGGGGGGGGGGGCTCTCCCCAGCCAGTAGCCTGGGCTCATTGGATGAGGAAGCACAGGCTATAATTGACATGAGACAGCGACGTGCAGCTCAGAGACGGGACCAATTAGAAAGGTATTGGCATCACTGAATTGGCAACAGCTGGGTTTGGGTGTGGTTCTCCTCAGCAGGGTTTAAAAGGCAGGCAAGCCTTTTCAGCCATGTGGAGCGTTATCAACTGGAAGTTCTGTGACCCTGCTTTGCTTCTCGGCGTCACTGATCTTGGCTTGTGGCCTAGAAGACTGGAAGACTTGGGGGACGGGTATGTTTGTTATCTCCAGCGTTGTTTTTGACAGCAAGAATCCTGTTTTACTTCATGGCCTTCGTGAAACATCTTTGAAGTTTCAGCGTGTTCCTGTTTGTAAGGACATTTTCTGTTACCTGTGTTTGCTTTGAATTCTATAAACTGCCTTTGATTTTTACCAGTGTGTCTGGCTTCTCTTTTTGGGTTGGTGTTTGCCTCTGGAGGGACTCAGACAGAACAACAGGCAAGATGTTTTTTTTTTTAAAAAAGGAGAGATAGATAGAATGTGTCCAGAGAAAAGTGAAACAAGTGAAATGATTCCCATTTTAACAAATACTGAACAATTTTAAGGTAAAATGTTGATTTGCACATCTTTATACTATAATTATGATTCACCTCCCTAATTAAAAAATTGTATAAGAAAATATTTTAAAAGTAGCCATATATTGGAAGAAATTGTTTAAAAATAGCAATAATCACAAATATAGAAGCAAACTGATGCAAAAATCCCTATAAATATGATACAGAAATGTCAACTTGAAAAACATCACAGAAAGTAGACAGAAACCTTAATTAAAGTCAATTAAAATGTCAGTGGCATCTGCTTATTATATTTTGTATAAATTAAGAATATCACCCCTCCCTAAAATAAATATCTTTATCCAGAAGTTTTACATAACAAAGTGAAGATTTTTTTTTCAGATTAGATATTAAATAATTGTTTATGGTGCCTGAATACAAGTTTCCATGTTGACATTTTATCAGAACACAATGGGGTAAAACTTCTATTGTTAAATAAAAATAAGTTTTTTTAAAAAAAATCAAATTGTATTAAAGTGCACAAAATTGACAGATTTTAAGCAATATTGTTTTTTTATCCATATCAATATTGAAGGGAATAATTCTAGCCCCTGCATGTTCACAAAGTATTCTTATTTAATTCATTACAATGTAAAACAAATCAAGAAATTCTAAATGATGTCTAAGCATTTATCATCCAGAACAATTTCAAATTTCATCTCTACCACTCTGATCAGCAACTAAATAATCATTGTTATATTCTATTGTGAAAGTACAGTATAAAGCACACCTACTTCCTTTATTTCCCTAATATCTATTGAGTAAAATAATATTAAAAGTAAAGCCAATAAAATGTAATTAGTATCCAAAATAAATTGTATCATTGCAGAAAGACTAAAGTAGATTTTTAAAAAAAGATTGTGATAGGCATTAGGAACGGATAGCCATCAATAGAACACACAGGGATGCTAAAAAGGATAAATTTTTGATTTATAACCTGAAGCTACATGATGATTTTACCTGATGCTTACATATTGAAATTACACTTAATATACAGGCCAACAATTAGTGGAAATTAAATCAACTTTATTAAAATAGTTTTTCAACCTTTATGTAAAGCTGAAGAATAAATACTTGAATAGTAGCATATTATTTCTTAATGCACTCAACAATTGGAAGTCTTTTTAAATTTATCTGCATGATGCCAACACTCTTTCTTCAAATTCTTCTTCAAAGTCCCCTGTTATAAAGCCTTCACCATGATATTTCACTTAAATTAAGTGCAACTAAGCTTAAATATACACAGAGGAAATAACTGCTTGAATGTCATAATATCTATGGAGAGGTCCCTTGGGGACATAAATGAAGAATCCTGGCATGAAATCTCAGAAGGGCTACTCAGGACATAGAGATCATGCCAGTTACCCCCTAATTTAAAAAAAAACATATTTGGGACAAGGAACAATGTATAGTAATTATAGTTTTCATAGTAAGAAGACCATAGCAAATACAGTTTGGGTACAATGCAATCGATGATCAAATAATATTCATTAGAATTCATTCATAGCCCGTTAATATGAACATTGTCCAAATTAATGCTCCTACAACTGTTGCAGAAAAGGAAGTTGATTATAGTTAAGTTTAATCTGAAGTTGATGAAAAACGTAAGCAAGAGGCATTGTCTTTGGTTAGAGATTGGAATGCTGAAGCTGGAAATGTCAAGGAGGAAAACACAGTTGGTCTGTAAGGCCTAGGAAGCAGACATGAAGCAAGCAAATATCAGTTTCTGCCAATCCAATTATTTCTTCATTGCTAACAGAGAATTCCAATAACAAAAACCATTTCTAAACACAGGAAACATAGATATCAGATTTATCTTGTTTCAGAAGTTGTGCATACTCCAACACTAGAACTCTGTGGACATTCTCAGTCATTCAGGTCATAGTTGTCCTAAACATGCTTTTTTAAAGAATGCAAATGACCAGCTGTTTATAAGGAGTATAAATCCTTCCATTTCCCACCATCCAGCCAGAGTTGAAGAAGCTTCCTGGATGAGAAGTGAAATGTTTTCAAAGAAAAACCAGAAACTCCAGTTGCCTTTTGAGAAAGTACCTTTGGTTCATCACTGAAAGTTTCTAAGAAAAGATTGGACTATTATTTTTTTCTGAAATAGCATTGGGTTTCATAGAGCCTTGGTGGTGTAACAGTAAGAGTGAAGTACTACAAGCTACTTCTGCTGATTAGAAGTCTGCCAGCAGTTTGGCAGATCGAATCTCAGTAGACTCAAGGTTGACTCAGCCTTCCATCCTTCTAAGGTCAGTAAAACGAGGGTCCAGATTATTGGGGGCTTATTCTCTGTAAACCACTTAGAGAGGGCTATAAACAGTGAAGGGCTACCAAACTTTTTACTACCACACTGTGGGCGTGGCTTATGCATTTTCTTTCAACATCTTCCAGTGCAAATTGGGTGCTCTGGGGTGGAGCTTCATTTTTGCTATTCCACTATCCCACCCACCCCCCCACCCCGGTCCGGGCAGTAGCCCATCCCTGGCTGTAAAGCACTGTGAAGCAGTTTGTAAATCTACATGATCCTATCCTCAGCAGGGGTTTGACACAAAATCTCTTTGAACTCTGTTATTCTATTATTCTGTTTTTATTGATACAAGGAAGTAAAACAACTGAGTTACAGATAGTCCTCAACTTACAACCATTCATTTAACAATTTCAAAGATAAGACAGTCTTGGTAAAAGTGAATTACAGCTTTAGCACCATTCGCATGGCAACTGGCTTGCATTTATGACTAGTTATGTGGTATATTGCTTCTAAGGAAGTGAAAGTTGAACTCTGAAGAATTAGGATAGAGAAATGATGAAACATTTGAACTTTGATATTTTAGAAATTACTTGTCAGGGAAATGAACTCCTCAAAGCAGAATTCTAACCTGAGGCTAAGAATGATTTTGGATACAATATTGAAAGACTTAGGTCTCTGGAGACGTTTATAATTCTGGAAAAATTGAAAACAGGCAGAAAAAAGATGACCAGAAGCAAGATAGGCGAACTTAATTGTACCAATGAGGACTGCACTCTTGGAAGATGTGAAACTTGGGGACAGATCATCTTGGAGAGTATTGATTGATTGATTGATTGATTGATTGATTGATTGATTGGATTTGTATGCCGCCCCTCTCCGGAGACTCGGAGGGGCTAACAGCAACAATAAAACTGTGTACAATAGTAATCTAATACTAAAAACGATTAAAAACCCATTAATATAAAAACCAGACATACATACATACCATACCATGCATACCATTTATCTATGGGGTCACTAAGAATCAACACTGGCATGATTGCATATAGTCAATTAAATTATATCATTTCTCCATTTATTCTTTCCTGCAATTCCACTAATTGTTTAAACTTTTACTGATACAGATTTTACAGGTTTATTCACCATAGATAAAGTAGCAAGCAAAAGCAGGGGGATGAAAAACAAGAACGAGGTGTATTCCCCCGCCCCTCCTAAACAATTATAACGATTGAATTCTTAGTAACAAATGCATTATCTCACATAATTTCTTTTACTCTGGCTTTATGTATGCCACAAATATGTCACTTTTACCCAGGCTTTTATTCTTCTAACTTTTAAAAACAAAGCTTTTTGTACAGGGCACAGAAGCTCCCGGATCTTAATCCCAGTAAGGGTGTGGCTAGTTGATGAGGCCAGAACAAGGCTGAAATGGTGCCATCCTAGTCTCCCTTTAGTTTTAAAATTTCAGCAAAAAACAGGTGATACGTACATACATACACACATACATATATATACATACAGTAATACCTCATCTTGCAAACCTAATTGGTTCCGGAAGTAGGTTCGTAAGGCGAAATGTTCATAGGAAACAATGTAAAAGGGATTAATCTGTGCAAAAAGAAAAAAAAATTGCAAAATGGCGCTCCGCTGGGCGCCGCCGCCCGGCTGTCACCTTTTAAAACGTTCGGGTTCAGGAGAATGCCGAGAAGCCCCCTGGCAGTTTTAAAAGGTGACAGCCAGGCAGCAGCGCCCAGCGGAGTGCCATTTTGCGATCTGCGGTGGGTTCGTAAGCCAAAAAAAGTTTGTAAGAAGAGGGAAAAAATTTCCGAACCCCAGGTTCGTATCACTAGGGGTTCATATCACGAGGGGTTCGTATCACGAGGGGTTCGTATCATGAGGTACCACTGTACATACATACATACATAATCCTTAAGTGGAAGTTGGGGTTTTTGTATGTGTGTAGATATATAATATATCATCCTGTTTATGGATAATTCTTTGGCCTAGATCCTAAATAATGGCAAGAATAGATCACAGGAAGTATTTCATAGAACTCTTAAATCATATTGACAAGCAACCCAATTTATCAAGAAGATAAATGACAATTCTCCAGAGATAAGTGACTGAAGTATATCAGAAGAGTGAATTGAGATGCATTTTGGGATATATACTTTGTAGGCTCATTTGAACTGCCAATGAAAACATGTCACTGTTTTTGGCAAAGGCATACTTGTAAAAAGTTTCCCTTAACTCAACAGGCCATATTTCTTTAGCTGCTGTTGTCACAGAGAAGCTTAAGATGATCAATCAAGTAAAAGAACTAGAAATTAAATAATCAAAAAAGGAACTGGAAGGAAACGTTAAATGTTATACTTGTCTTTACTTTGAATAAAACATTTTAATAAAGATATGGAAGGTTCACTGTCAGGTTTCAGATATTTCTACAGGGTTGCTGGCATTTTGGTGGGAGAAAGGGAGTGGGGTAATAGATTGGTTTGTATATTAAATTTTTGTTTCTGTTTCCAGTTTCTGTTTCCCTGCAATGGTGTAGTGAAGGAGGGGTTTGGTTAGCATTGCTTTAAATATATGGTTTTAAATGAGAAGCTTCAGTTCTTGCTTAGATTTCTTGTTATCACAAACCTTCCAATAAAATCTGCTTTTGGAACCACTGCAGTTTCAAGACTCCTTCTTCCTTGGGAAGATTGGAGAGACAAGACCTTACATTAGTCAAGAACTGAAAACTGATCAACCTGGATGGATAACAGCCCTACCATGGTGACTGTGGACACCATGTCTGCCCAGGGCAGTGACCAAGAAGAGGCTTAAGACTGGGGAGGACCCCAACTCTCCAAAATCTAAATTGAGGCACTCAATGCCTGGATCAAGGAGAACATTGCCTTAAGCACCACTGCCAAGCCAAGGTGGCCCTTCATTGTTGGGAAGATAGAAGGCTGGGATGGCATAACCAAAAATGTCACCTTCATCCATAGTTTGAGGCAGGAGATGGGAAACCTTTACTACAATGATGATCTGGTAGGAGACCCAGACCAACCCAACCAACTCCTGAGAGAAGCCATAAACCTCAAGAGAGAGGCCATTCATGGCATGTGGATCTAGGATGCCTAGGCTTGCACTGCAAGCCAGTTAGGAGTATAAAAGGAAACTAGTGGTGAACGAAAGGGACCTCCAACCCCAGGGGCATTGGCCAAAACCATGGGGGCTACTGATGAACCCATTTCCACCAGGAAGATCTGCCCAAATATATCTCAATACAAAGCAAGTTTTGTGACTCAACAAGAGGAGGCTTCTAACCTTAGAATGGAAGGTGCCCCTTCTTGGCATCTAATTCAATGGGAATCCCCAGAAACTGGGATTTTTTCCCTCACACATGTACTGGCCTACATGCAGGAGTATGGGAAGGATGTCTCTGTAGAAGGTGCCAAACGTGGGTTGTTTCCTTGGCTCTAGAAGGATCAATTGCATATTGGATGGTAAGCCTCCATAATGCAGATGCACCAGAGCTCCACAACTTCAACCATTTAATGACAGCTCTGAGGCTGAGATTTGAGGACTCCCTAGCCAACCAGAAGACAAGAGACTGCATAAGGCACATTAGACAGGGATGCAGTCCAGTCGTTGAGTACATCAAAGAGTTTTGTGACTTGTACAATGTTTGTATTGCCCATGGACCTCCAGTCCACCTGCACATCTTGTGTGTCTTGGCTGAGGAAGCAGAAATCAACCATGCTCAAAACCAGTATTGCACAAACCGCTCCCCACCAGAAGGGAGATCCCCACCAGAAGGGAAAAGGGAGGAAATCAAATCTTTCTCTGTCCCGCCATGCCCTACACTTAATGAAGGACATGCTGGCCCATCTGGTGAAGGGGATACATTTTTCTAAACTAGATGGCGGGAGTCTACTTCCATTGTGGGAAGGAAGGTCATCACACAAATAAGTGCCATGTAAGAATGTCCACCCAAAAGGGAGAGAAGCAGGTGGGAAGAAAACTCTCAAAGCTACCACCATGTGCCAAATATATCATCTTGGAGACCTTGTAGTTGTTGAGTTCCTGCTAGAATCAATTATAGTCTGTGAAACTCCAACCCCGCCAGTGGATGAAACCAGTCAGTCAGAGAGCAACTATGAAGACCTTTTGTTGAGTGGGGTTATCAAACAATGTAGAACTTTTATTTCTGGTAATGGGAAATGGGGAGAAAAATGCTAGATTTGGGGTGCATGAGAAACCTAATAAGCTCAACTCTGGTTGGGGAACTGAACATTCAACTAAGGCCCACTAAAAATCCAAGTTTCGTTCTGCCAACTTAATGGGTCCATTGCAGGGGCATGTTTGCCACCTTGCCACTCAAAGTAAGAAGCAACATGTTAAATTGGTGTGGGAGGTTTTGAAGAAATTAAGGGGAGCTAAATTCTTTGCCAACTCCAAATGTGATTTTCATCAAGATAAGATAGATTACCTTGGGTATAGAATCTCTCACCAGGGGGTGGAAATGGACCCCGCAAAAGTCAGAGCAGTCCTCTAGTGGTAAAACCTCCATACATGCAAACAATTACAGAGCTTCCCGGAGTTTGTTAACTTTTATAGCCAGTTTATCCCCTCTTTTGCCCAAAGAGCATTGCATGTTACAAATCTGTTAAAAACCCAGGGTAGATAAACTGAAACCTAGCCAACCACTGAATTGGACTATGGTCTGCTAAGCAGCATTTGAAAAACTGAAAAAAACCCTCTATTTTCGGTTAAACCTATATCAACACAGAGAAACCATGTAATCCAGACCAATGCGAGTGATATGACAGTCAGTGCTGTTTTATTTCAAGAGAGTGAAGAAGGCAAATTACAATCTTGTGCATACACCACTAGGAAGTTAACAAAAACTGAACAGAGAAGGGCAATATGGGAAAAGGAGGCTTTTGCAATTAGGTTGGTACTTCTAACTTGAAGACATTTCTTGGAATGAAGTAAAATAGCTTTCCAATGTGGACCTACTCAAGAACCTGGAAGCACTAAAAACCCCATGGGAAATGTCTACAAAACAAGTCTGGTGGGCACAATACTTCCAATGCTTTAATTTCACGTTGAAGTATTTACGAGGAAGAAAAACATTTAGTGCTTGCACAGGACCCCAGAACAAGTGACGGGCCCTACCCGGTACAAATGGGATTGGTGATTCATTAGGACTTTTTAGTGGGCTCTGGAGTTTGGCACGGGTGGGCAGGCACCTGACATATGTGTGTGCACCACCGTGCAAAACTTCACTTCTGCAGATGCGCCCAAAGTGAAATCTTGCACAATGACTCTTGTGCAGAAGCAAATAAAGGCAAAAATTGCCAAAATCTCATCTGTGCAAGTGTCCTCGTGCAAGATTTCACTTCGGGCACATGTGCAGAAGCAAAATCTCACGTGGGAGCATATGCACATGTGTTGGATGTGCACACGCCCGCCAGCCTCGGGATTCTGGTACTGGTAGGAAAAACTAAGTGGAGGCCTTCACTGTCCACAGCATATTATTTCAGACAGGAAGGTTCAATTCACATCCTAGTTCTGGAAAGCTTTTTTTAATCTATTTGGGACTGAGCAGGGACTTAGTTCTAGTCATCTGCTGGCCAATGGGGCCATAGAATAAACAAACTTAATTCTGAAACAGTAACTATAATGTTTTATTAATTACCAGTCGGACAGCTGGATTGAATTACTGCCTTTTGCAGAAGTAGCCTATAATAATGGAATTCATGCTAGCACAGGTTTTACCCCTTTTTACCCAACAGAGCAAAGATTTAATGCGGAGTTACCCTCACATGAACCAGATATTCCCTGCTTGAAACAGTGGATCACTCATTTGCAAACCATTTGGCTGGTGGTCTACAAAGCCTTGAATGAAGCCAAGGCTGCCTATAAAGCACAAACAGACAAGAAACAAATTGAACCTAAACCTTAGAAAGTGGCGGACAAAGCTTACCTTTCCACCAAGTTTTTAGAATCATTGCAGCAGTCTAAAATGTTGGGTCCTAAATATATTGGGCCTTCCCCCATAGTTGATACCATTAACCCTGTCACAGTGAAATGACAACTCTCTAAATCATTACGGCAAGTCCACCATGTTTTCGATTGTTGCTTATTGAAGCCTGAAGTCACCCCTGATCTTTGTCCAGCTACTATTCCTGTTCTGCCCTTATTATAGTAGAGGGTGAGGTTCAGGAAATTCTTGACTCTAGGAAATTCCATGGGACCACTCAGTACCTGGTGTTTTGGAAACATCTCCTGTTCTCACAATGAATGGGTTCACAAAAAACATATGCATGCCCCTAAAGTAGTACATACATTTCATCAATTGTACCCTGACAAACTTCATTGTTTTTATGTTTTCTTTCTCCCCATTTCCCTCTTTCATTTTCTTTCAGGTGGACTTCCTGTTTTTCTAATGGGGCAGTATGTCAGTCACAGATATTTCTACAGGGATGCTAGCATTTTGGTGGGAGGAAGGGGGGAGTGGTATACAGTATATATGAATAGTATATATATGAAGTTACTGTTTCTATTTCTCTGCAATGATGTAGGGTGGGAGGGGTTTGGTTAGCATTACTAAATGAGAAGTTTAGATGTCTAGATTTCTTGTTATCATAAGACTTCCAATAAAGGCTCCTTCTGAAACCACTGCAGTTTCAAGATTCCTGCTTTCTTGGGAAAATTACATTCATAATGCTTTTATCTATATATGTTATAAGACAGAAGTCTCATTAATTAAGTCACCAAGCATTTCTCTTGGGAAACCAAGACCCAACAATATCTAGGCTTGGTACAAGAAGGCCAAGTTTTAGAGGTGATAATAGTTAAAAACATTCAGTTAACACAGCCTAACTTTTGGAAATTATGATAAGTTAGAAGAGAAAGGAAGGAAGGAAGGTGTAGGAATTCAAAAAAAATGTATGCTAACATACTATTTCTATTTCATAAAAAGCTGCTATAATGTCAGGGTTAACCAGGTCAGGAAATGGATACTTCAGGAAAAATTAGAACTATTGATATAGGCAATAGTCACAAAAACCTGGCAATGTTTCTCTTTCCCTCTCTATTATACTGTACTAACAAACGAGAGTGAAATCTTGAATTTCCTTCCTATCTCTTCCTGCTTCCCTGGGTTAGGTTCATGTTTTCCTAATAGCTGCTACACTTCATCTTCAAGGTGATCTCTGAACACCTATATACATAAAGGATTTTTATTTCTGAGACTTTTCATATCAGAAATGAATCTTATATTTTAAAAAAACGATATTCTCATAACCAACCCATTTAACCTAACTAGGTTGTTCGTATGAGTTAAGTTTCACAAAAGTCTTGGATTTCAAGATTTTGTTCAAAGACTTTTGTTCAAAAGTGAGAAAAGGATTCCAGAGTAGTGATGACTTCAGAAATCCTGGATTTTGAACATGCTGGACATATACATGTAAGTATTTTACTTGCATATTTATTATCTCAAGTGTTATGCATGCTATCTATTTAAATCAGATAATTGGGACAGTAAAGCAAATTATAGTAAAGCAAATTACTGTTTTAAAATTAAGTCCCCAAAATGTTTTGTCAGTGCAAGTTGTCTTTCAACCCTTCTGGGTTGGCAATAGAACTGAACTCTGTAGTGTGAAAAGAGAGATTGGCAGGGATTCAATATCCTCTCTATTGTTTTGAACAGTGCAACGTCAGACCTTGGGAAGTTCGCCATACATTGATTTGTTTTTGAAGTTTTGATGGTCTATATGGGATGCTGTGTAATCTTTCTTAAACCATGTGATAAAAAGTATAGATGGTTTGCAGAAGATTGAGCCATTTGCTCTGACATAGATGTGATGGATTGCTTGCACAGATCATGCCTCCATTATTGGTGATACCCACTTTTTTAGTTTTGCAATAAGCATGTAAGGAATTCAACAGCATACCACTAGAAATAACAGACTAAGAGAAAGAAGAACAGACTAATGAACTAAATGTTACTGAATTTTTATTCCATAAACAGAAGTCCAATAGTTAAGGTTGGTTGTTTGAACAATTTTTATGTCAAATGTCATCCATGTAATACTAATGATTCAGGCATTAATTCTAGCAGTACTTCTGGAGATAAGAAATGGGGAAAGGGAAACTACATGCAGTCATGGATTGCTGAACCCATCTTAGTGGCTATGTAAGTCAGTACTCAACAACTGCATTATCAAAAAAATCACTTTTAAATTTTAGTCTGTTCTATGGAAGATTATTTTAGGAATTATATAAAATATTTAACTTGGTGGGATATACATACGCTTGATCTGACATCACGACTATAGTTGTTATGGTTGGCTACATTATCAGCCAGATGTGTAGGTTGGATTTGGCAATTTTGTCCACCTATCAAGTCCTTCCCAGGGAACTGTAATGGGCAGATATTTTTGTTTAATAATATTGGTTGCAGGTTGTAAACTACTCCAAATAAATCTGCTTTTCACAATTGACTGGTGATGATTTTGTCAATGCATTCAAATGGTACTCTGAACTTTTGAAATTTCACTTAAGGTCCCTATTACTGTTCATATTTTTTTCTTTCTTTTGTCATAGTCATTCTACTTTTATTTGCTGATCTTTAAACTTGATATTTTCAAAATAATTATATTTAACTGCTTTACAACTAATTATTATATAATGAATATTTTAAGATGTATGAAATATAATAAATATTTTATAAATAACATATATTGTAAGAGTTAATATCATAAGGCACAACAACAATAAAAATCATGAGAGCTACATTTTGCAATAATATAATATATTAGAATAGAATAAAATAGAGTGGAACGGAAGGAAATGAAATGAAATGCCATGGAGTAAAGTGTAGTACAGTGGAGTGTAATGGAACAGAATAGAGTCAAATAAAATATTGGCAACTAGCTATTGGAGACATGTACTATATGTATTTGCTATAAAAATAAATGAAAAAGGAAGACAGGAAGTCTTCTCTAGTGAATATAGACCAATAAAAGAGAATATTTGTAACTCAAGGTTGAAATGAAGGGTCCTTGGCATTCTCTGAGCTTGGTTGTTTTCTTGCAGATGTGTTATTACCTAAAATAAGTAACATCATCAGTGCCAGTAAACTGGCTACAGCATGGATGATGTTACATAGTTTGAGTAATGAAATATCTGCAAGAAAACAACCAAGCTCATAGAGGACCTCTCGCTGAATATATAGTTAACATTTGAATATATAGTTAACATTTGGTATAAGAGGGGGCAGGATGCATTCAGTGATTTCTGATGTTTGGAACATTTAACATGGAATGCATTTTTTAAAAAAAGACACAAAAAGCTCCTGAAGCTATATGAAACCAGAACTGGAAAAGAAATACTGCACCATTAAAAACAAACAAATAGATAGGCTGATAATCAGTCACCCATTGGCTCTAGAAAGGCATTACAAAAAGACAAAAAAGTCAGACCAAGTTCCAAAAACGATCTTTATAAAGACAGAGGCAAAACAGAGCCAAAGAACATCACTATTTGTCACCTACACCTCATAGCTGAAACTAGTTAAACATATTATTACTCATATAGGACAATGACATTGTATTTTCTCAGGCTCAGGGTGGCCGACCCACACTCACATATACACAAGCTCCCAATTTCAAGCAGATTTCCACCCCACTCCGAAGGGAAGGATATTGCAAAATCTCCATTCCCACCCCACTCTGGGGCCAGCCAGAATGGTATTTGCTAATTTAGCAAACTACTCAATATTTCTGTTACTGATTTTCTGAATTACTCAAAATTTCCACTACTGGTTCTCTAGAACCTGTCAGAATCTGATGGATTTTGCCTCTGCTTCAGACATAAAATTGGAAACATCTTCACTTGTGAAATAAGTTATCATCTGCTAGCAGGCTTGAGCCATACACAAAAGAAGAGCAAAGTAGTATCTGACATTACTGAGAGTGTTTACATTCCAGATCCATACAACATATGTAGTCCTTATTTTAAAACCATGTGCAGACCAGAATTTCCCTTGCTGAGCAAGGCAGTTGTTAAGTGAGTTGTGTCCAATTTTGTGATCTTTTTTTTTTTGTCATGATTTTGAATCACTGCAATTGTTAAGCAAATCATGTGGTCATTAAGTAAATACAGTAAACCACACTGACTTTGCTTGTCAGCAGCTAACTGGGAAGTGTTATGGCCTGTCCACGTCTCACACACCTGGTCACAGATCCTAAAGATCGAGGGGCGGTTGTGGGTTGGTGCCATTGGCCCATGCACCTGGCATCTGAATCCAATAGCAATGAGGTCAGAGAGGATTTGGTGTCAGAGGCTGAAAGCCAACCAGGGCCTTCTACACCTCCCAAGGTGCACAGGAGTGACTCAGGAAAAAAGGGGGAACCTCTACTTGATGCCAGGGCATGCAGGGCTGTTAGAAGGCATGAATGACTATGCAAGAGGAGGTCTCTCCATGAATAGAGTTGCAGGCTAATTGGCCCTTGCTCTTAGACTATTTGATGCTTAGCTACCCTACACTTCAGTGCAGAAGACAATACCATTTTGTTTCAGATTTTTGTTCGTCTCTCTCTGATTTTTTTGTTTGGCTCATGATTTGTAAATGGCATTCTTGCTTCTGCTAATGACCTCCAGACTTCCTGCCAACCGTCGTAAATCTTTGTGAAGGGTATCTGTTTGACTAAAGTAGATACTGTTTGTTTTACTTTATGCTGGGACCCTGGCCATTTGTTAAGAAATTAAATTAACAGCTGGCTTACCAACAAGACTTATTTATGATTTTACAAAGACTTAAGTGCTGAGAAAATTTTACTAGTAAATAATTAGTGTTTAAATCTGTTTGTGTGTGCATATGTCACCACTGGAACAGGGCAGGAAGGTCATAAATTGTGATCATATGACCATGAGATGCTTCAATCATTGTAAATCAATACCAATTGCCAAGCACCCAATTTGGTGGGGATGCTGCAAATGTTCAATTAAGAGGACAAATTGTAAGTTACTTTTTCAGGGTTTCTAACAACAATAACAACAACAACAATAACAATAATAATAAGAAATTATTGAAGTTACAGCCACCCCCAGTCTTCGGAGAGGGGCGGCATACAAGTCTAATAAATAATAATGATGATAATAATGATAATGATGATGATGATAATAATTAATACAGTATTATTATTATTATTATTATCATCATCATCATCATCATCATCATTATCATTATTATCATTAATATTTATTAGACTTGTATGACTCGGGGTGACTGTAACTTCAATAACTGCTAAATGACTGGTTGTAAGTCAAGGGCCACAATGTTCAGTTCTCAATATGTGGGGGGAAGGGGAAACTTTACCAGCATGACTAAGTGAGAGATTGCTAACCTCACCTACATTAAAAGGTATGAGATCACTACAAAAAGTCTCAACTCAATTGTTGTTATTCCACAGACATAATTCATCTGCCTCTGCCTAAGTGCATGCCTTGTGCCTCCCTCCATTTCATCCTAATCTAAATCCTATTTCAGTTTATCCATTTCATTTGAAGTGAGCTGTACCTCAAGAAAATAATACCCCTTAGACTGAAAGTTGCTGCCAAACTCCTGAGTTTTAAAAACAATATTCCTTTCACCCTGCCTTTCTTCCCTCCTTCCTTCTCTTTCAGTGTAAAATATTAACAGATGCATGAAGGTTTTTTACAGCTTAGAAATATTCCAATCAATCAGACAGATAAATGCATATACAGGGAACTGAAACACCGGAAAGAAATGAAAACATTAAAAATGGTTAGATTATGAATGAATAAAATCCTAATCGATAATAAGAGTGTGATTAAAGATTAGTAGACATTCTTGATCTCACAGACATTAATCATTTTAAATAATATAACTCATATATTACTTGAGCATCAATTGTGTCGCATACAAAGATATTGTTATAGCCCACTGGGACCTATAACTCAGACCAAAATGTTTTATGTACAATCAGAACTCAAATATATCATATAAAATGGCCTTTTGGTCAATTGAGGACTGTCCAGTTAGATCTGATTGAGGTAAATTATGTGGGTGATGAAGATATGAAATTTTGTTTTTAGTTATACTGTTAAGTATGATTTTATTTAACTTTTCTATTTTGCTATGGCCTTATGGCTAATCAATAAATTGCTACTGCTACCAGTATCTCAAAATGAGTTTTGGGTTTCAATGGAACAACAATTTGGAATTTGTAGCAGTAGATCTGAACATACTGAATGGTTTAAAGTGTTTAATCATGTCAAGTGTTATCTTCCTTGCACTTAAATCCATAATGCTTGGATGTGCAAATTAAAATGAAATATGAACTGATAATCAAGAAATGAAACCAGGATATTGATTTTAATCTTAAATTTACTATATAAAAGAGAAATTTTTTTAAAAGTTGAATGACGCTAGAATACAACTGAGAAAGGACAAAGCTGGACTTAAAAGGCATATCTCAATACTAAGCAAATAACATCTCCAATTCAAATTAAAGTATAAATCAAAGTTCACTTTAAGCAAGCAACTTTACTTGATTTTTTATTCCACAAGAGACTGGCTTATTTAATTAAACATGAAAGATGTAACAGGTTTACTAGTGACAGAGCATTGTTTATGTAATCTCAGGTTAATTCTCTTCATTTTCCTCTCACAATCTGGTTATAAATTAGTCTTCTGGAATAATAAGGAAATGAATCAGGAATTGTTTAATGTTTTAAAAAGTAATATACAGTACCATGTTCATTACATAAGGCAGCGGCCCCCAAACTTTAAGACTTGTGGACTTATGCTATGCTATGCTATGCTGGCTGGAGAATTCTGGAAATTGAAGTCCACAAGTCTTAAAGTTGCCAAGTTTAACATAAGGGAACAGATACCTTTTACAGATATCTTTTAGCAGTTCCTACCATTGCCACCATCAATAAGTATCATATTATTTGCAGGACAAACTTTTCTCATGTATTCTCCCTGTTCTAGAAAGTGAAACATGCGGCAGATCATGTTAGTCATATTATGGAACAAAGAAGAGGGCCTTTTTAGTTGTTGCCTCTACCCTATCAGTCACTTTCAGATTAGATGAGTATTAACCATGCCAATATTTGGAAGTGATCATTAAGACCTGATTAGATTCCCAGGCTTGGAGGCTAGAGAGTTACCAGAAAACCATGATGTATTATGTGGTTTAATCAGCCTTAGTCACTTGGCTGATTAATGTGTTGCTACATTTTACACAATATTTTGTGCTGTTTTTACCCACTGTAAGTTGTCCAACGTCACTATGTGAGATGGGTATCTTCATAACTTGAATAAACAAACATACATTTATGAGCCTACGTCAAGATAAAAGTCATCCAATCTCTCACTACATATGATGGTCAATGCAAAGAGGTTTACATGTTTTCATTATAATATATAATATAAATGTTTATTTATAATGCCCTTTTAACAAAAGGCAGAACAGCATGTTAGCAATAGCACTTTTTTTAACAGACCCAGCATAATGCCCCCACAACCCAGGTCCTCATTTTACCCACCTTGGAAGGATGGAAGGCTGAGTCAACCTTGAGCCGGTGATGAGATTTGAACCGCTGACCTGCAGATCTAGCAGTCAGTTTTAGTGGCCTGCAGTACTGCACTCTACCCTCGGTGCCACCTCGTCTCTTTCTCTCTCTATTTATATTATAAAGAGGATTGCTTAATCTACATAAACAGGAGCAACTCATAATGACAATTAAAAGTCAGGGCACAAGATGTTGTTCTCAACTATGCCTTTTCCCTTGCTTGTTGTTATAATGTTAAGTACCATGTAGAGTATGTCTCAAAGGGTGAATGTCATTTCTGTTTCTGGATCAGCTGGAAATATGGAGGGAACTATTGATGATATTACATCCAATTGTCACTAAATCTTAGCAAAACATAGACGTTCTTCAGAATGCTATGTTGGCAATCTGGCTCTTCAGCTTTTGAAAAGAGAAAGAACAATATTTCAACAAATCCAAGATAGATAGATATTGGGTAGATGTGAGACAGCTAGACAATATTCATTTAGTTTAGCTATGAACAAGTTCAGAGAACTGTTGAAAAGAACAGAATTTCTATATTGCATTAGGAGATTTGGGATTCATTCTCTTTTATCTCTTTTATCTCGTGAGCATGCCAGATGTAGACAACTAGGCTGTCTTTAGATATTTGGAACCATATTTCCTATTGGCCTCAACAAGCATGGTCAATGGCAAGGAAATGAAGTTATCATCCAAAATATCTGGAAGACATCAAGTTGTTTATGCCTGTTCTACACAACTTTGATTCTCATTTCACATCCTTTTTTACATATGGATATTGGCATAGTATTAGTTAGCCAAATGTTTATTGAAAGAGGTAGCGAAAAGCAATAACCTGGCAAGACATGAAATAGCCATTTGAATCAGTCCTTTAATGACAAATTGATGAGCAATAGACTGACACAGTGAGAAATAGCTTGATCCTGCACAATAACAATCTAATTCTAGGCTTTGAATGAGGATTTGATGACAATAGCTGAGACAATACAACAAAGCTAGCTAAATGTGCTATAAATGGGCAATTGCTGAGTAATAAGCTCAGCATGCAGCAGAACAGACAGGCGGTATATTGAATCATGAACAATTAGCAATAGCAAAATCAGAATCTATGAAAATAGCTGATGGAATGCTACAAATTACTGCAAAATTTAGCTCCTAAATGTCTGAATGATTTACCAAGTTAGAACTATGCAACAAGTTGTCAAAATTGGAAGCGCCATTTCCACCCCCATCTCTGTCAAAAGTGGCATTCTCCAGGGCAGTGTACTAGGTCCTACTATCTTCATTCTCTACATCAACGACCTCTGCGATCACATCACAAGCAACTGTATCCTTTTCGCCGATGATGTAAAACTTTTCAGCACCACGGACAACACATCTACTCTCCAAAAAGACCTCGACTTTGTCTCAGATTGGTCTAACAACTTCAAATATCAATCAACAAATGCTCTACCCTACACATCGGCAAAAAGAACCCGAAACCTCATATATAAACTGAATAGACAAAATCTCACAGCCAACCCCCACTCAGTAAAAGACCTTGGAATTCTAATATCAAATTATTATTATTATTTATTTAATTTGTATGCCACCCATCTCTGTAGACTTGGGGCCAAAGCCCACTGCAACAATATCACCAAAAAGGCTTCTAGAGTTGTTAACCTGATCCTATGCAGCTTCTGCTCCGTCAATCTCACACTACTCACCAGAGCCTACAAAACTTTTGCCAGACCCATCCTTGAATACAGCTCATCTGTCTGGAATCCATACCGCATCTCGGATATCAACACCCTCGAAAATGTCCAAAGATACTTCACCAGAAGAGCCCTTCACTCCTCCACTCGAAACAGAATACCCTACGAAAATAGACTAACAATACTGGGTCTAGAAAGCTTAGAACTACGATGCCTAAAACACGATCTAAGTACAAGATCTACAAGATTATATGCTGCAACATCCTGCCTGTCAATGACTACTTCAGCTTCAACATCAACAACACAAGAGCATGCAACAGATTCAAAATATGACTTTAGCAATCCAGTTGTTGAAGCGTGGAACTCATTACCAGACTCAGTAGTATCAACCCCTAAGCCCCAACATTCTTCCCTTAGACTATCCACAATTGACCTCTCCAGGTTCCTAAGAAGTCAGTAAGGGGCGTACGTAAGTGCACCAGTGTGCCTTTCGTCCCCTGTCCAATTGTCTCTCCTTTATCTCATATATCTTTTCTTCCTTTCATATATCTTCTCCTCTATTTTTATATATTTTCTTCTATCCTTTTCTTTATATATATTACTACATGTCTATTCTCTTCAATATGTATTGTGTATTGGACAAATAAATAAATAAATAAATAAAATAAACTATGCATCCTGACATCTTAAGGGCCGTGGTTGCGCAGTGGTTAGAAATTTAATTCTCACTGTGTCAAGGTTCACTCAGCCTTCTATTCTTCCAAGATCGGTAAACTGAGGACCCAGATTGTTGAGGGCAATATGCTGATTGTGTAAACTGCTTAGGGAGGGCTGTAAAGCACCATGAAGTGGTATATACCCTTTTCCCCCTAGGCCTATACAATTTATGCATGGTATGTTTGTGTGTATGTTTGGTTTTAATAAGGGTTTTTTAATTATTTTAAACATTAGATTTGTTACATGCTGTTTATTACTGTTGTTAGCCACCCTGAGTCTACGGAGAGGGGCGGCATACAAATCTAATAAATAAATAAAATAAATAAATATAAGTGAGATTGCTGTTGCTATATTGAGGAATCATATATATTTTTTAAAAAATTAGATCTTCCCACAAGAAAATAAATAGCATAATTGATTTGTTTAGAGGTATATATAAAGTGCATTTACATGTGTGAATTTTAACTGATATTAAAAATATTTGGTCTCAGTTGATTAAAATAATCAATACATTATATTAATGCTATTCCTCATTTTTTGAGATTTTTTGTGTAAATGAACTGATTTTCCTCAAAATCATTGTGTTAAGTAAGTGGTATCTCAGGATATCCAAAATAATAATAATAATAATAATAATAATAATAATAATAATAATAATAATAATAATAATAATAATAATAATAATAATTATTATTATTATTATTATTATTATTATTATTATTATTATTATTATTATTATTTAGATTTGTATGCCACCCTTCTCCGAAGACAAAAATATTAGACTAAAGTGCTAGGGTACAAATACAAGTATACTTAAAAGTAAGATACTGGCTACATGATGCAAATATAACTCCAGCTATTTATATATACAGTGATCCCCCGTTTATTGCGTCCCCAACCATTGCGAACAGGGTACTTCGCTATTTTTCAACCCGGAAGTCAAAATACCATCTACGCATGCGTGCCCGTGGGCACGCATGCGTAGATGGCAACCGGGAGATCAGCTGCTGGGCGGCTTCCCTGAGTCTTCCCCCTCTTGCTGGCGTCAGCGAGGAGTTTCCCCACCGCCCACGCAAACTCCTCGCTGCCGCCCGCCCTTCGCCCGCCCACGCCGTTCATTCTCGCCGCTTTCGAGCCGAATCCAGGAGCGAATTCGCTCCTGGATTCAGCTCAAAATCGGCGAGAATGAAAGGCGTAGAAAAGGCGTTCCTTGCCATTCGTTCTCGCCGCTTTCGAGCCGCATCCAGGAGCGAATTCGCTCCTGGATTCAGCTCAAAATCGGCGAGAATGAAAGGCGTAGAAAAGGCGTTCCTTGCCATTCGTTCTCGCCGCTTTCGAGCCGAATCCAGGAGCGAATTCGCCCCTGGATTCAGCTCAAAATCGGCGAGAATGAACGGCGTAGAAAAGGCGTTCCTTGCCATTCGTTCTCGCCGCTTTCGAGCCGAATCCAGGAGCGAATTCGCCCCTGGATTCAGCTCAAAATGGGCGAGAATGAACGGCGTAGAAAAGGCGTTCCTTGCCATTCGTTCTCGCCGCTTTCGAGCCGAATCCAGGAGCGAATTCGCCCCTGGATTCAGCTCAAAATCGGCGAGAATGAAAGGCGTAGAAAAGGCGTTCCTTGCCATTCGTTCTCGCCGCTTTCGAGCCGAATCCAGGAGCGAATTCGCTCCTGGATTCAGCTCAAAATCGGCGAGAATGAAAGGCGTAGAAAAGGCGTTCCTTGCCATTCGTTCTCGCCGCTTTCGAGCCGCATCCAGGAGCGAATTCGCTCCTGGATTCAGCTCAAAATCGGCGAGAATGAACGGCGTAGAAAAGGCGTTCCTTGCCATTCGTTCTCGCCGCTTTCGAGCCGAATCCAGGAGCGAATTCGCCCCTGGATTCAGCTCAAAATCGGCGAGAATGAACGGCGTAGAAAAGGCGTTCCTTGCCATTCGTTCTCGCCGCTTTCGAGCCGAATCCAGGAGCGAATTCGCCCCTGGATTCAGCTCAAAATCGGCGAGAATGAAAGGCGTAGAAAAGGCGTTCCTTGCCATTCGTTCTCGCCGCTTTCGAGCCGCATCCAGGAGCGAATTCGCCCCTGGATTCAGCTCAAAATCGGCGAGAATGAACGGCGTAGAAAAGGCGTTCCTTGCCATTCGTTCTCGCCGCTTTCGAGCCGAATCCAGGAGCGAATTCGCCCCTGGATTCAGCTCAAAATCGGCGAGAATGAAAGGCGTAGAAAAGGCGTTCCTTGCCATTCGTTCTCGCCGCTTTCGAGCCGAATCCAGGAGCGAATTCGCCCCTGGATTCAGCTCAAAATCGGCGAGAATGAAAGGCGTAGAAAAGGCGTTCCTTGCCATTCGTTCTCGCCGCTTTCGAGCCGAATCCAGGAGCGAATTCGCCCCTGGATTCAGCTCAAAATCGGCGAGAATGAAAGGCGTAGAAAAGGCGTTCCTTGCCATTCGTTCTCGCCGCTTTCGAGCCGAATCCAGGAGCGAATTCGCCCCTGGATTCAGCTCAAAATCGGCGAGAATGAACGGCGTAGAAAAGGCGTTCCTTGCCATTCGTTCTCGCCGCTTTCGAGCCGAATCCAGGAGCGAATTCGCCCCTGGATTCAGCTCAAAATCGGCGAGAATGAACGGCGTAGAAAAGGCGTTCCTTGCCATTCGTTCTCGCCGCTTTCGAGCCGAATCCAGGAGCGAATTCGCCCCTGGATTCAGCTCAAAATCGGCGAGAATGAAAGGCGTAGAAAAGGCGTTCCTTGCCATTCGTTCTCGCCGCTTTCGAGCCGCATCCAGGAGCGAATTCGCCCCTGGATTCAGCTCAAAATCGGCGAGAATGAAAGGCGTAGAAAAGGCGTTCCTTGCCATTCGTTCTCGCCGCTTTCGAGCCGAATCCAGGAGCGAATTCGCTCCTGGATTCAGCTCAAAATCGGCGAGAATGAAAGGCGTAGAAAAGGCGTTCCTTGCCATTCGTTCTCGCCGCTTTCGAGCCGAATCCAGGAGCGAATTCGCCCCTGGATTCAGCTCAAAATCGGCGAGAATGAACGGCGTAGAAAAGGCGTTCCTTGCCATTCGTTCTCGCCGCTTTCGAGCCGAATCCAGGAGCGAATTCGCCCCTGGATTCAGCTCAAAATCGGCGAGAATGAACGGCGTAGAAAAGGCGTTCCTTGCCATTCGTTCTCGCCGCTTTCGAGCTGAATCCAGGAGCGAATTCGCTCCCGGATTCAGCTCGAAAGCGGCGAGAGCCAGCGCCCCCCGGACCTCCAACCCGGGTTTGGGGGGCTGCTAGGAAGCCCTCCATGCCGGCGGCAAACAGCCGTGCCGCCCCTCGCTAGCGCTGTGGGAATAAAAACACAATCTGCACATGCGCAGAAGGTGTTTTTACTTCCGCATCGCTACTTCGCGAAAACCCGCTCGTTGCGGGGGCTCCTGGAACGGAACCCTCGCAACGAGTGTGTCAGGTTATATATCTATTCATCTATATTTTAATCTATATCATTTATATCTACATCTAGAGTTATCTTCTATCTATCTGTCTGTCTGTCTATCTATTTATCTTTCTATCTTAAGGTGGAGCTTTGTTTGCACAGTTGTAGCATCATTTTGATTTTTTTTATCTTTTGATCATCTTCTTTCAGTATATCCATTTAGATTTTAACTATTTATCAGAAAATAACCTTTTTAAGTGAAACAAATCTACAAATAAATCAATTTTTCAATGCATTTTTCATGACAGAGAACATGTCACAACATTTGCTAAAAGATCATTTGATCTATTCTGAAAAATACCAAGCCACAGAAATGAAAATCTGAACCCTCTTAAAGTCAAATCAGCCGTGAGGCACCACAAATTTAGCATTGCTAACACTGAAGTAAACATTTCACATTCATAATAGATGTTGAAATGTTCAGTATTAAACATATCCGCACTTGAGTGACAGATCACTGCATTCAAAATGGGAGAGATAATTTTTAGCTCTACCTCATGGCAACTGATCTTTCTGTTGACAGGACCAATTTTCTTGTGCTGACTTTAATACCTATAGGGAATGTCTCTTTCCCATTCTGAAGTTTTGAAACTAAAAACTCAGATTTTCTGAGGAGGTTTTTTTGGCCTCAATCAAGAACCAAGAATGCATTCATCTTTTAATAGTAAAGCTGGAGGCTATATTCAAGAAGAAAACAAGAACAGGTGAAAGCAGGGAAATGCTAGGACAAAAGCAAACAAAGCAAATGCTGTGAGATGGTTATTTGATTGTATTTAATTCAAATTGAATCAGAATTAAAATCTCATTAAATTAATTAAATTATTATTATTATTATTATTATTATTATTATTATTATTATTATTATTAATTAGATTTGTATGCCGCCCCTATCCGTAGACTTGGGGCGGCTCACAGCAATAACAAGAACAATGTAAAAAACAAATCTAATAATTTAAAAAACACTAAAAACCCCATTATTAAAAGCAAACACACACACAAACATTCCATGTATAAACTGTATAGGCCCGGGGGGGATGTGTCAATTCCCCCATGCCTGACGGCAGAGATGGGTTTTTAGAACTTTACGAAAGGCAAGGAGGGTGGGGGTAGTTCTAATCTCCGGGGGGAGCTGGTTCCAGAGGGTCGGGGCCGCCACAAAGAAGGCTCTTTTCCTGGGTCCCGCTAAACGACATTGTTTAGTCGACGGGACCCGGAGAAGGCCAACTCTGTGGGACCTAACCGGTCGCTGGGATGTAAATGTAAATTAATTAATTAAAGTGTGATAAAATTACTTGTATATGTTTCATTAATGTCATACTTTTCTCTCATATTTTAGTGGATGGATGGATGGATGGATGGATGGATGGATGGATGGATGGATGGATGGCACTGGCAAATTTTGGTGGTGCTCCAAGAGCTTTCAAGGGATTTGAGATTTTGAAATATAGTCATGGATTCTAAATTGTGAAATTCTGCTTTTGCTCTGGTGAACATTATGATGTTTAGAAAGAACACTGTGGGACAATGTATGGCTCAAATGATTACTTGATTAGTTTTGAAACTGCATGGGAAAGGAAGTGAAGAGAAGCAGAAAAAATATATGGAGGGGTGGGAAATAAACATTTGCATCAGGGAGACATCAGAAATCTGTTTCCAGCTAATAGAATATTCTTGGTCAAGGTCAATGTAACACCGGTCAAAAGAGAAAATGAGTGCAACAGCTGACAACACACTGTGCCTGTGATGTGCATTGGCACAATCACTCTTGAGCAAACAGTAAGATATTTTATTAAAGCACGGAATCACAGCTGGGTCACTGAGTAGCTTTCCCTCTCTCTGATTATAAAAGAGTTTCCTAGCTTGCTGCCTGGCTGCCTATTAATTACTTGAAGTACCATTATGAGTGGAAAGTGATAGATTTTTTTTTAATGCTACTGTTGTCAGGGTTCCAAGTAATACCACCAATGAAAGAAAACTCTGAGGCTTGAAATTCCTCAAAATTCCATTTTATTAGAGATGTCCCATTGGCACCTCTGGGAAAACCCTATTTTGACTATATATCCTTCAGATTCCCTGCCATTTTCCCACAGTAGAAATTGTGGCAGGCCTGAAGGCCTAATGTGAAAGATGACTTCCAGGCTGACAGCTGTTGTTCTATATGATAATCTCCTGATTCTCCTTCAGCATCCCATTATTTAAAAATGTACCTCACCACTCCCACCAACCAATAATATTGTGATGTATCTAACATTGCTACTTTTTCTGTTTGATGGGTGTATGCTAATTTTCTTTTTATAAAATAAACAAACAAATTAATGTCTGCTTGTAACATCCATATTTGAAGAATAATATTGGAGTGACAAAATTGGGAATGTGCATCCATTCTGTGCATATTGTTTCTTGGCAAATTTATCCTCAAAGTGATATAACATTTGAAGATAAATTGAGAGGTAATTACATAAATGTTTCTATTTATCAACAAGTATCAACATAGACTTCATGACAACAGGATTAATAAGCATTATTGCTGTACTGAGCTTTGATATTATATATGTTGACAGAATATACAAGATTACAAGATTACTCTACACAGAGAAATGGAAAGGCATTTCAATCCGCACAATGGACAAATGGCTGCAAAAATTGGTGGAAATAACGGAGATGTTTAAATTTACTGTTTTGATCAAAGAAAAAAAAATACAAATAATTTTATTTCTGCCTGGAAACCACTTCTGGATTTTGTGTTTGAGCTGAAAAAAATGAAACTTTGGCTTTTACCAATTAGATTCGTTGATAAAGAAATGGCTAGTTTAAACTATTATGTAAAAGAAAAAAAAAACACCTGAAGTTTGATGTTAATGCCTTGTTCTGCTGCACCAAAGGGAGTTAGAAGTCAATACCTTTTCTTTCTATTCCTGGAATTTTGGTATAGAAGGATCAACTGTCTAGATTTTTAGAGGGCAACATTTTAAGTACATTAAATTTTAGAGATATTTATGCTAAATGAAGATTCTTTAATGAGGCCGTTATACGCTAACTAATATATGTAATCTATGCTGCCCTTCTTAACCAGAGTCGGTTGAAAAGAGTAGCATAGAAGTCTAAATAGTAATAATTTGCCTCATATCAGAGCTGGTAGAATTTATTGATTTAAAACATTTATATACCCAGTGTTGTGGTTCAGCCTGAGGCTGCTCAGGGACCGGCTGCGTCTCTGCTGGCTCCATGCCCGGAGGAGGATGACAGCGCAGAGGAGGGGGCTGAACAGTCGGATGGGGGAGAGGAGAGTCAGGAATGGGATGAAGGAGAACAGCATGAGAGCCCCGGGGGGGGGCCTCTCCCCAGCCAGTAGCTTGGAGTCATTAGGTGATGACGCACAAGCTGTCATTGACATGAAACAGAGACGTTCAGAGCAACGAAAGGAGCAGTTAAAGAGATATTATCACCATTGACTTAGAAACAGCTGGGTTTGGGTGTGGTCCTCCTCAGCAGGGTTTAAAAGGCAGGCAAGCCCTTGAAGCCATGTGGAGTGTTATCAATTGGAGTTGCGGTGACCTGCTTTGATTCTCAGCGTCTCTGCTCTTGGCTTGTGGCCTAGCAGTCTGGAAGACTCGTGGGAGGCATATGTTTGCTATCTACAGCTTCGTCTTGGCAGCAAGAATCTGGTATTGCTTCATGGACTATTGCCTTCATGTATATATTTGAAGTTCCAGCATTTTTCCTGTTTGTAAGGACATTTTCTGTTACCTGTGTTTTCCTTGAATTATATAAACTGCCTTAGCCTTTTACCAGTGTGTCTGGCTTCTCTTTATGGGTTGGTATTGGCTTCTGGAGTGACCCAGACAGAACACCCAGTATCTTATAACCAACTTTGGGCAGCTCCCAATCACATGTTAAAACAATATACAAACCCATATTAAAACTATAAGACTGTACACATTAAAAAGCAAATACCTGACACAAAGTTAAACTTACAATGTGCAATCAGCACAACCGTGCAGAATTTATACAATTTAGATGAATGTTCAAAGCAAATATCTTTCTTCTAATTTCTAAGTTATTTCCTAAATTTTCTTGTGGCTATGCATAGTCAGATGACCTTTTTAAATAATAATAATAATAATCAATATCTCTGCATTGACTCTCCCCAGCAATTTGATCAGCACAAACTTGTCCAATATGCATTTAGAAGATGAAACCTTTTCCACCACATTTTTTTTCCACAGGATACTGCCAGCTTCAATCAGTGCAATATCTCAGATGCATTGAAAACAAAATTTTAATGGACTTAGAAAGTCCTTTAAACTTGATGGAATTAATTAATTATACATAGAATGGGGGCGGGGGAGAGAGCTGTAAATAGTTTTCTGTATTAGAATAGAGCCTAACATGTGTTGACTTTCAGTGTCTCATAATCAGAACTCTCCCTTGTGTTTTTCTCTTGGCCCAGAATTTGACTTAGTAGCATTCTCTTCCTCCCACCTCCCCAAATGCTATGTGTGGAAATAAAGTCTACAATCACATGGGAACGATGTGGTGTTTATTGCAAGCCTTCATTATAAGAGCCAATTTTACATCTCATATTAAAATGTATAAATGAAAAGTACGATTCAAAATTACACATCATAAAAAAAATGTGTATGCAAAAGCTGACTTCTTTTGCCAAGGCATGAAAATGCTGCAAATGGATTTGAACTTGTTGCTTTTTTAAAACCGATAATATTGCTGCTATGAATGAAGGTCATAGGAAAGACAATGCATTAGTCTTATCTATCTATCTATCTATCTATCTATCTATCTATCTATCTATCTATCTATCTATCTATCTATCTATCTATCTATCTATCTATTTGGACTTATATGCTGTCCAACTCCCAAAGGACTCTGGGCAGCCAAATACAGATAAAATATAACATAAAACCTCCAAAAAACATCTAAAACCAATAATCAAGCAGTTAAAACAGTTAAGGAAAACCATGCGTGTCTCTTGTGGTTGGATCCCAATCATGTACCATCTGATCAGCCACTGCAGGTCTGCCAGAAAAGCTAGGTCTTTATGGCTTTTCGGAAGACCAGTAGAGTTAGGGCAACTGGATCTTGGACTTAATACATTCTCCCTCTTTGCCCTCTTCAATATCCCAAAATCTGCTTCTTATGCAAACCATCTAACTGTCGAATAATTATTTGTCAAATGCGAAGGAATAAAACATTTGTTGGTACATGATTTCCACATGTTCTTTTTTTTATCTTACCCCCCCTTCCAAAATATTATAGCTCAATAACATGCTGAGGATCACAAGCTGCTTTATATTTATGGGCCATCTGCATTTTGTGATATAGGTCTCATCCAAAGCAATAATGAAGGATTGATCCAAAAAGGTCTGGAAGAAAACAATTCCCATTCTGGTTTTCCATATTGAATGAATCCTATTTGAAATTTAATGGAACCAAATTTTATTCACCATAGAAAATCCAAAGCACTCCTATGTTTACAACCCTAAACTAACCTTTCTCCTTTCCTGATGGAATTCTGACTGTTCACTCCATTTATCTTTTCTTTTTTTTCTTTCCAAACTGATGGTCCAATTGATCTTCCCTTTCCCCCCAAGAGATTTGCAGGGAAGTATACAAGGACAAACAAGGAGGAAGAAGAAGAGAGGACAAAACATTCTGTAATTGAAGAATGAAATTATGCTCTATATGAAATGTGTTCTGTTAAGGATTATATTATATTCTTAAGCAATTATAATAATAATTATTATTTATTAGATTTGTATGCCACCCTTCTCCTGGTGAGTTTTAATTCTGATTCTTAACTGTGGACAAAGACAATTGTAAAAAACTTGTGGGGCTTGAATTTTAGAATTTGTCTCTCATTCTCAAGTACATAATAATTTAATAATAATTTATTAGACTTGTATGCTGCCCCCCTCCAAAGACTCGGGGCGGCTCACAACAGCAAAAGAACAATACAATATAAATATAATAACTAAAAACTAGGACTAAAACCCCTCTATCATTAAAAAACCATCAATACAATACAGTCACAGCCACATATAACTCTTAATGGTCAGAAAAGGGGATACATTAATTGCCCCATGCCTGGTGACATAGATAGGTCTTCAGGGTCTTGTGGAAAGTGAGAGGCAGTTTGAATCTCTGGGGGGAGTTGATTCCAGAGGGCCAGGACCGCCACAGAGAAGGCTCTTCCCCTAGGTCCCGCCAGACGACATTGTTTAGTCGACAGGACCTGGAGAAGGCCAACTCTGTGGGACCTAATTGGACACTGGGATTCATGACATCTGGCTTCAAAATGCTTTCAAGATGAAAAACTGTATAGAGATCTGTAACTTCAGTTCTGATTAACTTGCCCAGTGCGTAAGGAAACATCTAGATTTACCTGGCTGGGGACAAGTATGAGAAGTATGTTGTTGTTTTTTTCTGGTTAAAAGAACAATATGTTTAATTTATTGTTTGATTTGAATTCCCTAATGTAAGCCAAAAAACTGTGATTAGAAACTTTATTGCCCAAACCCAATCTGCAATTCCCATGTAGCATCCCTTGATAAATATCAAGGCCTGATTTATTGCCTCAGATATCTACATGAAAACAGAACCAGGTTTTTGTTGTTGCTGTTATTGAAATCTCTTGTACTTTGAGAAACCTTCATTCACTGCAATAAGCCTGCATTTCTCAGATTTATTGCAGTGCTGCCCATCCTGTTCCAAATATGTCAACAACAATAACCACTTCAATAGGCAATAGTTGTTGGCAATGGTTATTGGCGATAGACTTCCCACAATAGTGCTGGAAATAGTGCTGCTCTAATGCCAGCCTGATCCTAATAACTATTCAGATTTTACCACCTCATGAAAATGTTCTTTCTGTAAAACATTAGCTAATTGACCACAATCAGTTGTTTGTTTTAGTACCAAAAAAAGTACTATAATGCACGGACCATTAATCAGCCTGCTTTGTGATCACATCTCCTACTTTTCTATTTAGGAAATGAATGTCACTAAACAGAAAGTACAAAATGTAATTATGGCTGGGAAAACAGGATCTATTGAAAATAAATGCTATTTTAATATTGACTGATTAGTAGTAAGAAAATATTTCCCATATCTTTTTCCGAGTCATAACTTCTTATATCACTTTTAGATATATCTGCCACTACAGAATTATCATAAGCAAAGGAAGACAAGATTGGGTTCCATATGGTGAGCTTAATTCTTATTTGACTTCTCAATTGTTCTGTGGTGACTGGTAATATTTTGTACAATGGAAGAGGCGCAGCAGTAAATGTAGGTGTTGATTTTATCAGTTTCAGATAATATATTGCATATTTATCATAATTTCTGCCTTGAATTTGTGCATCAGGCTATAAAGACAATACAGACAAAAATGAATAATAAAATGAAGCTAAAATGCCTCTTCCATGCATAGAAACCACCATATTCTGCTAAATAACCATATGATTGAGTTTAGAGCTGTGGTGGCACAGGGGTTAGAATGCAGTAGTACAGGCTACTTCTGCTTACAGCTGGCTGCCTTCAATTCAGCAGATTGAATCTCACCAGGCTCAAGGTTTACTCAGCCTTCCATCCTTCTGAGGTTGGTAAAATGAGGACTCAGATTGTTGGCGGCAATATGCTGACTCTGCAAACCACTTAGAGAGGGATCTAAAGGACCGTGAAGCAGTATATAAGTCTAAATGCTATTGCTAGTTTTTTTTAAAAAAAATGTGGCTACAGTTGTTGCCTTGCTAGAAAAATAAACGTGAAGAGACTTATAAAATCTAGATACAAAGAAATGATGATATCCATACCATTTGAAAAGGACAAGCTGTTTTGGCAGAATTTTGATTCTGTCCTAGAAAGATGTCTTATACCAAATGATACCACGTGTACAACTCTGTTATTACAGACTAGAGTATATTTCCATGCATTGAAGTATTTCTTTAATTCCCCAAAAGCATATTTTGACAATTATGAGATCATCTTGATTCTGCAGAAGAGTGGAATGGTTGATATAGAAACATAGAAACATAGAAGTCTGACGGCAGAAAAAGACCTCATGGTCCATCTAGTCTGCCCTTATACTATTTTCTGTATTTTATCTTAGGATGGATATATGTTTATCCCAGGCATGTTTAAATTCAGTTACTGTGGATTTATCTACCACATCTGCTGGAAGTTTGTTCCAAGGATCTACTACTCTTTCAGTAAAATAATATTTTCTCATGTTGCTTTTGATCTTTCCCCCAACTAACTTCAGATTGTGTCCCCTTGTTCTTGTGTTCACTTTCCTATTAAAAACACTTCCCTCCTGGACCTTATTTAACCCTTTAATATATTTAAATGTTTCGATCATGTCCCCCCTTTTCCTTCTGTCCTCCAGACTATACAGATTGAGTTCATTAAGTCTTTCCTGATACGTTTTATGCTTAAGACCTTCCACCATTCTTGTAGCCCGTCTTTGGACCCGTTCAATTTTGTCAATATCTTTTTGTAGGTGAGGTCTCCAGAACTGAACACAGTATTCCAAATGTGGTCTCACCATCATTCTATATAGTGGGATCATAATCTCCCTCTTCCTGCTTGTTATACCTCTAGCTATGCAGCCAAGCATCCTACTTGCTTTCCCTACCGCCTGACTGCACTGTTCACCCATTTTGAGACTGTCAGAAATCACTACCTGTCACTATTTTGATGTGAAGACAAGAAGTATTAGGATTGGGTAGGTATCTTGAACCACTGTATCAACCATCACAGCATCTCTAATGGGAGGACCCATTTTAACTCCAAACTCTAGAATGCTACATAAAAGAAGGTAGCATTAGACAATTACTCCTATCAGTTTCCTCTTGCAGAAATATTATAGCAATAGCAATAGTATTTAGATTTATATACCACCCCATAGTGCTTTTACAGCCCTCTCTAAGCGGTTTACAGAATCAGCATATTTCCCCCAACAATCTGGGTCCTCATTTTACGCACCTCAGAAGGAGAGAAGGCTGAGTCAACCTTGAGCCGGTGGTTTTATTTGAACTGATGAACTACAGCTAGCAATTAGCTGAAGTAGCCTGCAGTGCTGCACTCTAACCACTGTGCCACCCCGGCTCTTTCATATTCAATTATATTATAGGAAAGTAATCAAAGTATTTTGAAACACCTGACAAACTTAGATATCATATTCTTAGATATTCTTCATAAACTTTTTTAGTATGAGTGAAGAGAACAAAAGGAGCAATGACAGAGTCTTTCATGATAAAAAGAGGAATAACGTGGTCTGCTGCAGATCTTACTGACTGATGCAGAACTTACTGACTGAAAATGGTTCTTTAGTTTGGATTAGAAATTTGATCAGTTCACATTTGAACAGGAATTTATCCAATTCCTATTTCTCTAAGTTAAAGCATAAGGCAATATACTGTACATCAGGGGTCCCCAAACTTGGCCACTTGAAGACTTGTGGACTTCAATTCCCAGAATTCTCCAGCCAGCACAGCTGGCTGGAGAATTCTGGGAGTTGAAGTCCACAAGTCTTCAAGTGGCCATGTTTGAGGACCTCTGCTGTACATTATGACATAGAACATACAAAAAAGTGTTTGTTATGATTTTTATGGGTGAATAAATGGAGAAACAGAACAAAAAAGTACAACTAAATACACGAGAGTAAAAATACCTGATTTGTCCATTCTTTATTTCCAAAGTTTCAAATTCCAGTTCTGTACAGAGGTGTCCAGAATTAAATCTGAAATATTTTGAATGGGGGGGGGGCACCTCTCTGTTTTATTTTCCCACTGAACTTCAGCTGTAGCTTCATCTCTTCCACAGATTCTATCTTGCACAAATAGGGTATCGCCACTAAATAAAAACCAAACTATTCATTCAAACTAGAGCACTTAGACATTATGTACAAGCCTTGTACAAAAATCTTATTGAATATTGTAAGTGACTGTATGAACTAATGGTGAGTTTATTGCTAATGGGAAGTGTATAAAAATATCATACCACAAACTGCTTTGAAACTGAATCTGGGCAATTTCATTTCAAAAGTCAGTGCCTAGAATTGAATGATAATCAAATATTGGTCTTTTTCCTTTAAATAGCTTTCAAGAAAAGAAAAGAAAAATGTTTCTGAAGAAGTGCACCATTGAAAGTTGCATAGACACAATGGTAAGAGCTGTGAAGGTATCTGCATTTGAAAACGAAGTAACAAATAAGAGCAAGATATTTTGCATTGAAAATTAAACATATGGGCAACATAAATTAATTAGAAATTAGAAAAAAATGTGTAAGAATTTTCTGTATGCTATATTATGAGACTTTACAGTAGTGCATTGTTTTTCCTTTTTTCTAATTTAAAAAGAAATTTCTAGACAAAAGCATATAAGATGAATACAGTATTATCTTTATGAAAAATTCTGTAAATTATATCATTTACAGAATTCAATAAGAAATTCAGAATGCCATTCTGAATCCTCTATTGCAGTGTTTTTCAACCAGTGTGCCGGGGCACACTAGTGTGCCGCGAAACATGGTCAGGTGTGCCGCGAAGAAGGAAGCTCAGGTTCTGGTCTCGCAACTTTTTGCTGAGAGAGAGTGAGAGAGAGAGAGAAAGAAAGCAACAGAGAGAAAGAAAAGAGAGAAACAGAGAAAGCAAGAGTGATAGAGAGAGAAAGAAAGACAGAAAGAAAGAAAGAAAGAAAGAAAGAGAGAGAAAAGGAGAGGAAGGGAGAGAGAAATGAGCAAAAAGGGGAGGAAAAAAGAGAAATGAGAAAATGATTTAGACAGAGAATGAGAGGAAAGAGAGAGAAACAAAAGAGAGAGAAGTGACTCTTAATTTAAAGCATATGATAAAAAGCACCCAAAGAATAAGAGACAAAACCCCCCCAACCCTCACCTGTTTTTGGAAATGGTTCAAGACTGTGTATACAGACACAAGGGTGGGGAGGAGACAGATGGAAAAAGAGAGGAAAGTCTCTTAGGGTGTCATTTTGTGTTATTTTGGTTGGTGGTGTGCCCCACGATTTTAAAATGTAAAAAATGTGCCGCGGCTCAAAAAAGGTTGAAAATCACTGATCTATTGCATGCACTTTTAGCAATGGTCTCTTAAGTGAAAATAACTAAAATTCTAAAATAAAACAAAACTTTAAAGATTAAAAAGAAAATTCTTCAAAGAAGGACAAATGATAAATGGATATAATGTACTGATTCTGGAGTTCCTGGAAACTTATTTTATATGCAAGCTATAGAACAGTTATTAGAGCAATAGATAATGTGTTTCTCTCCATATAAACATCAGATTATGTATGCTGAATAGGCAGCCTATGCATCATGTTCATTGCAGAGTTGTTTAAATGCCCATATAAATATATCATCTTTTTTCTAACATTTGAGAGATAATGCTATGCAGTGAAGAACATAGCTTTGTGTTTTCTGTTCTGATAATGACAAATTAATATACTGATGCACTATGTAAAAAGGCTTATTTGTGATCTATTGTGGTACAAATGTTTAAAATATTGGATTGGGAGACCAATTTCAGGTTTATCTTACAGAAACTCAATGGATGATTTTAGAGCAGTCCCTCTATGTCACTTCACCTATTTTAGTTTCATAGGGTCACTTTCAGATAAAAGGAAATGAGATCTATATGTAAACATCCCAGAACTTCAAGAGGAAAAGTGGGATATAAATCTGATAAATAAATAAAAAGATGTGCTACGTTGGAGAGGTTGGTGTAGGGTGGTCTTAGAAACAATCCACTGGAATCCTTTTCCACATTGTTTATTTTCCTCTATGGAGGAGTCACATCCACCTCAGCCTTATGGAAGATGGTAACTTTGCTTTAGATATTTATTGTGCTAAGTTATTTGTGTATTTTTACAGCAGTCTGGTACAGCCACATTGTTTCCTCAGCAGCCGAAACAAGTGATGTTGCGAAAAGTCAGACCAAGCTATATCCTTCTGCATTGAAAGGCAAGAGGCTTAATAAAAAGGAATAAAGTGAAGCATCAAGTCACCATGACAACTGATGTTTCTTGGCAGGCAAGGCACCAAGCCAGTGATTGGAAACTGACACTCATTAACACTGTTCTAGCTGTGCAGGGTTCATTTGTTTGTGAAATTTTCTGGGTGTCTGTCACAGACAAGACAGAATTAAAAAAATAAATAAATCAACATGTTTCAGGAGTTTAATATTTATGATGTTTTGCTATAGCAAATATCCAAGTCAAAGCAATGCACATTTTTTTTACCACGGATCTTTCCTTCTCTTTTTTATATTAATAGCATTCGTTCCGACTTTTTTTCAAAGCTACATCCTCCTCTTTATACACCTAACAAGAAAAAGTGGTGGGAAAGGGAGAAAAAAGGGGCTTGGGAAAAGAAAAATAGAAGGGATCTCTTGTTGCTATGGTAATAAAGTCAGCTTTTATTTTGATTTTTTTTATTGCTGTATGCATATATCCCTCATTGAATGCTATTGGATGCAGAAATCCTACAGTAGAAGACCTCCATGCAGTTGTACTTAGAAAAGCATTCTAAAATTATCTCCTTGAATGAAGTACATGATTTTCAAGGAGTGAGGCCTTAGCAATCGAATGGAAGATTATAATCAACTCAAACAGAGGTTTCCCAGTTCCGTTTTTAGTGCTACAAAAGACTCAGGCAATTTTTTTAAAAAAAGATATATCTTTCAAGGTTCCTAGAGAGCTGCTGATAGCACAATAGGTTATACTAAATAAACACTCAAATTGCACATAATTGTGTTATATAAAGATTTCTTAAATAAGAAAAGACAATAACCTAAATAACTCTTGGGATATGTTTTATTATAGAACAATACATATTTTTTTGTTATCTCTCAATCTCTCTCTATTAATGAAATATTATTAATCCCCCTGAAAGAAGAAAAGTTGCCAAGGTGGATGCTGATTTAAGTTACTCTTAAATTTTTTTGGTAAGTTAAGTTTATTTTATCCAAACTGCAAAACTCAGAATGACTCTTTGAGATGTCAGGATTAGCCTCTCCCCCCCCTGGCCATGTGCAATCATTTTCAATTTTCTTTTTTTTTTCAGCCTGCCAGTTGCAACTTTTTTTAATTCCTTTGCATTGAATTTATAGTTTGAACATTTATGAACATAATAATATGAAAATTGAACTGAAAAAATTGATGCTTATATTTTTATTTTGATCAAAAGCCCCCCCCATTTTTTTGATCATTTTGTGTCAGTTTATATATATTTTTAGTCTACAAATCTCCAAGGAATTTCCCCCCAAAAGTTTTGATATACTAAATTGAACATTCCTGATCATAGGAAAAATAGAAATGAACTGAAAAGAAATGATGCTTATTTGTTTATTTTGCTCACAAAAGGGCCACCCCCACCCTCGGCCTTGCTGTGTGCCATTATTTTCACTTTTTATATAGATTTGGCTAGAAATATTGGGAATATCCTTTTGAAAAGCAAGCACATGATAGCCAGACAACTAATTTTATGAAAGAAATCCATTTTACTAAAAACAAGTATGTAATTTTGAAATTAACAGCATAATTTGTATATAAATTGAATTAATTGAACACAGCAGGGTGGGGGACTTTTATGTGCAAAATAAACAAATAAGCATCAATGTTTTCAGTTCAATTTTCATTTCATTATGTTCAGAAATTGTTCAAACTGGTAATTCAATGCCAAAGTTATTGAAAACGTTTGGAATTAGGAGCCTAGAAAAATTTATAAAGTGACATGCTTGAAAAACCCGGAGTGTGTGTGGCCCTTTTATGAGCAAAATAAACAATAAGCATCAATTTTTTCAGTTCAATTTTCATATCATTATGTTCAGAAATGTTCAAACTAGTAATCCCACACCAACTTTAGTAAAATTGAATGCATTTTGCAGGCAAAACTATCTATAAATTGAAAAAACTTTCACAAAAACAGGGGGCGGGCTTATGTGATCAAAATAAAAATATAAGCATTAATTTTTTCATTTCAATTTTCATTTCATTGTGTGCAGAAATGTTCAAACTAGTTTCCAAGTAAAAAAAAAGTTTTCAAAAAGACCAAATATAAGTACCTAAAATGAACAATTTGCGGTCCGGGTCAAATAGATCATGCAGAATGCAGCTGCAAGAGCAATCATGGGCTTTCCCAAATATGCCCATGTTACACCAATACTCTGCAGTCTGCATTGGTTGCCGATCAGTTTCCGGTCACAATTCAAAGTGTTGGTTATGACCTATAAAGCCCTTCATGGCACCGGACCAGATTACCCCAGGGACCGCCTTCTGCTGCACGAATCCCAGCGACCAGTTAGGTCCCACAGAGTGGGTCTTCTCCGGGTCCCGTCAACCAAACAATGTCGCTTGGCAGGACCCAGAGGAAGAGCCTTCTCTGTGGCAGCCCCGGCCCTCTAGAACCAACTCCCCCCAGAGATTAGAATTGCCCCCACCCTCCTTGCCTTTCGAAAGCTGCTTAAAACCCACCTCTACCACCAGGCATGGGGGAACTGAAATACACTTCCCCCTAGGCCTTTACAATTTTATGCATGGTATGTCTGTATGTATGATTGTTTTTTATATAATGGGTTTTTAACTGTTTTTAGTATTGGATTTTGTTATATAATGTTTTATTGCTGTTGTTAGCCGCCCCAAGTCTGCAGAGAGGGGCGGCATACAAATCCAATAAATAAAATAAATAAATAAATAAACATGTAAATATTGTCATTTACTTAGCCAGATACAATGCTCCTAAAAAAGTCCCTTCATAAACTTATTCTGTGTCAAAGGAAACTGTGACTGCAATGAGTGAAGGAAAGTATACATGGATCATTTTACCATTATAATTGTGAAAATAATTTGTCTTTTTTTTTCCTTTGCCAGAATATTTTACAACTGAAATTCATTCTAATTTTCTGTACACTTTAAACTACAGTTATTTTCTTTGGTATCTATCAGTGATCTGTAATTCAAACTTCTCCAAACTCCAGACAATTAATGTTTATACTGAATAGACTGAACAATACTGCACAATTATTATTCTCAGAAGGAGGTCTGAGAAGATATTTGCAGACACTCACATCTTGGACATAAACTGTGTCAACTCCTTTGCATGGGCCTTGGTGATAAAGCAACTGAACAATGCAGATAAGCCCTTAGTCAAGGAAAGGAGGTAAAGATTAGAATGGTTCTGCTACCTTCCTCTCCTTCTCTGTGATCTGAAGTGCAAATTAAAATGGCTTTTTCCTGCCTTTTATACTTCCCAGTCTAATCCTGCCCCAGCCTAATCTGATTGGTCTGTGTTTGAAAACAAACTACTAATAAAATTGTCTGTAACAGCCAGTTATAAATGCCCCTTCTCCTTGAATTCAAAAAATGCAAATGCAAAAAGTAAACAGCACTACCTTCCTCTCCTTCTCTGTGATCTGAAGTGCAAATTAAAATGGCTTTTTCCTGCCTTTTATACTTCCCAGTCTAATCCTGCCCCAGCCTAATCTGATTGGTCTGTGTTTGAAAACAAACTGCTAATAAAATTGTCTGTAACAGCCAGTTATAAATGCCCCTTCTCCTTGAATTCAAAAAATGCAAATGCAAAAAGTAAACAGCACTACCTTCCTCTCCTTCTCTGTGATCTGAAGTGCAAATTAAAATGGCTTTTTCCTGTCTTTTATACTTCCCAGTCTAATCCTGCCCCAGCCTAATCTGATTGGTCTGCGTTTGAAAACAAACTGCTAATAAAATTGTCTGTAACAGCCAGTTATAAATGCCCCTTCTCCTTGAATTCAAAAAATGCAAATGCAAAAAGTAAACAGCACTACCTTCCTCTCCTTCTCTGTGATCTGAAGTGCAAATTAAAATGGCTTTTTCCTGCCTTTTATACTTCCCAGTCTAATCCTGCCCCAGCCTAATCTGATTGGTCTGTGTTTGAAAACAAACTGCTAATAAAATTGTCTGTAACAGCCAGTTTTGAATTCAAAAAATGCAAAAGCTGGTAACTACAGGCCAGTTAGCTTGACATCAGTTGTAGTTAAAATGATGGAGACTCTACTCAAAAAGAGGATAAATCAGCACCTAAAAAACAATAACTTATTAGACCCAAATCAGCATGGCTTTACTGAAGGCAAATCATGTCAGACTAATCTCATTGATTTCTTTGACTATGTCACAAAGGTGTTGGATGAAGGTGGTGCCGTGGATATTGCCTACCTGGACTTCAGCAAAGCCTTTGATACGGTTCCACATAAAGAGCTAATAGATAAATTAGTGAAGATTGGACTTAATCCCTGGATAGTTCAATGGATTTGCAGCTGGCTGAAGCGTAGACATCAGAGAGTTATTGTTAATGGCGAGTATTCTGAGCAGAGTCAGGTTACAAGCGGTGTGCCACAAGGATCTGTTCTGGGTCCTATTCTTTTTAATATATTTGTGAGTGACATAGGGGAAGGTTTGGTAGGGAAGGTTTGCCTATTTGCCGATGACTCTAAAGTGTGCAATAGGGTTGATATTCCTGGAGGCGTCTGTAATATGGTAAATGATTTAGCTTTACTAGATAAATGGTCTAAGCAATGGAAACTGCAGTTTAATGTTTCCAAATGTAAAATAATGCACTTGGGGAAAAGGAATCCTCAATCTGAGTATTGTATTGGCAGTTCAGTGTTGGCAAATACTTCAAAAGAAAAGGATTTAGGGATAGTGATTTCTGACAGTCTCAAAATGGGTGAACAGTGCAGTCAGGCGGTAGGGAAAGCAAGTAGGATGCTTGGCTGCATAGCTAGAGGTATAACAAGCAGGAAGAGGGAGATTATGATCCCACTATATAGAATGCTGGTGAGACCACATTTGGAATACTGTGTTCAGTTCTGGAGACCTCACCTACAAAAAGATATTGACAAAATTGAACGGGTCCAAAGACGGGCTACAAGAATGGTGGAAGGTCTTAAGCATAAAACGTATCAGGAAAGACTTAATGAACACAATCTGTATAGTCTGGAGGACAGAAGGAAAAGGGGGGACATGATCGAAACATTTAAATATATTAAAGGGTTAAATAAGGTCCAGGAGGGAAGTGTTTTTAATAGGAAAGTGAACACAAGAACAAGGGGACACAATCTGAAGTTAGTTGGGGGAAAGATCAAAAGCAACATGAGAAAATATTATTTTACTGAAAGAGTAGTAGATCCTTGGAACAAACTTCCAGCAGATGTGGTAGATAAATCCACAGTAACTGAATTTAAACATGCCTGGGATAAACATATATCCATCCTAAGATAAAATACAGAAAATAGTATAAGGGCAGACTAGATGGACCATGAGGTCTTTTTCTGCCGTCAGACTTCTATGTTTCTATGTTTCTATGTTTCTATCTACAATGGTACCTCTACCCCTAAGAATGCCTCTACTCATGACCTTTTCTAGATAAGAACCAGGTGTTCAAGATGTTTTTGCCTCTTCTCAAGAACCATTTTCCACTGGTAAACCCGAGCCTCCAAAACTGTAACCGGAAAAAGGCAGGGAGAAGCCTTTGTGGGACCTCTCTAGGAATCTCCTGGGAGGAAACAGGGCTTCCACCCTCCCTGTGGTTTCCCCAATCACACACATTATTTGCTTTTACATTAATTCCTATGGGAAAAATTGCTTCTTCTTACAAACTTTTCTATTTAAGAACCTAAAGCCCTTCATGGCACCGGATCAGAATATCTTCAGGACCGCCTCCTGCCGCACGAATCCCAGCGACCGGTTAGGTCCCACAGAGTCGGCCTTCTTCGGGTCCCGTCGACTAAACAATGCCATCTGGCAGGACCCAGGGGAAGAGCCTTCTCTGTGGGGGCCCCGACCCTCTGGAACCATCTCCCCCCTGAGATTAGGATTGCCCCCACCCTCCCTGCCTTTCGTAAACTCCTTAAGACCCACCTCTGCCATCAGGCATGGGGGAACTAAAACATCTCCCCCTTGCCCATGTTGTTTTGCAATTTGACTGATTGCCTGTGTGCCTGTTTTTTATATATATTGGGACTGTTTTATGAATTTATTAATTTTAAATTGTAATTAGATTGGTGGGCATTGGATTTGTTATTATGTACTGTTTTTTATTATTGTTGTGAGCCACCCCGAGTTTGCGGAGAGGGGCGGCATATAAATCCAATAAATCTAATCTAATCTAATCTAGTCATGGAACGAATTAAATTCATAAGTAGGGGTACCATTGTATATCTATTGTCCCTGGGAATCAGTAAGCCAAGAGTGTACTAAAAGCTAATGTATGCAGTGTTGAATTATATCAATAACTCTCTTCATCTGGAACCAAAGTTTCTGAAAGTTTTATATGTTGCAGGATCAACCTTTAGGTCCGGACATTAAACAATGAAAGTTCAGAAATGAAAAGGAAGTCCAATGCATGCGGGAGCTTGCAGGTTGAGAAAGTGGGAGAGAAGGTAATATTAAGTGTTGCACCTGTCACAAACACACAATGAAAGTCAAGAACTTTGATCATGTCATAGAGAGTAGAGAAACTATGCAAATGACTGTTACAAAACATTAAACCCAGAAAACAAAAGGAGCACCAAAAAGAAACTCAAGCTGGCTTTACCTCACCTCTTTGGTGTCCAGAAGGGAAGAAAAGAAAAGCAAAGCTTGATTTCTTGCACTGGTCTATGACCATAATAAAGATTTGATTTGATTTGACAGTCAGACTTTCAATATTAAGCCAATGTCAAAAGAGTTCCAGTATTTCTTGTAGAGTCTGTTTTTTGACCTGGACTTCTTTGAAGGGCTGGCATGGGGGTCATTGCTGCCAATTTGACTTGTTTGTCTCTTCTGTGAATGACCCTGCCAGCAGGCATGATGCCATCTCATTACATCTCAAAAAACAAAACAAAAAGATCCTCTATCACTGCGGTAGTAGGAATAGGTCTGTGATTGCGATCATTTTCTCTTCTATGATAATAATACACTCAACAGCCCATGATTTTCAGCACTTAGCTAGGTAACTGAACTTGTTTCTTTCAGGGAGAGTTTCCATGCCATCTATCGTTTGGCTTATAGATTTAACTTTATAGTTGTAAATAGACCGTTAAGTTATATTATGAAAAGCATTTGAGAGATTTCAGGTACTCTTATGCTCACTGGGCTTATCTTTTATTTTTTACATGCCTGGCTTGTTTCGTTATAAGTACTTGAAGATATATCAACACTGCTAAGCGAATTAAGAGTCACCTAAAGGGATAGATGTCCTTCCTGGTTTCTAAAACGATGAAAAAGAAAGGTGGCTCTGGTGATAAAACTTCATATTTTATCAGATATGGCCAGAGGCCACAAGTATGCCTTTTCCTCCTTCTGCAAGAGTTAGATAAGTCCATTAGCCACCTACTGAGATGAACAGAAAATTGGTAGTACTTCCTTTCTTGATTTATTCACTAACACTGCCCACTCACTGATATGGTGAGTTCAGCGATACTGGAAATGAAATACCATGATATTTGGATCTTGGTACAAGAAATGCATATCCAATATTTACATTGCCATAAATCAAGAGCTCTGTCAGTATATTTAAGGGGCGTACATAAGTGCACTGATGTGCCTATCGTCCTCTGTCCAATCTTCTTTCCTTATCTCATATATCATACATTTTCTCTACTTTTCTCCTACTTCTCTTCTTTCTTACTTTCTATCATTATATATATTACTTAATGTCTATTCTCTTTTATATGTATTGTATATTGGACAAAGAATATTTTTTTAAAAAAATGTGTGGGGGTTTTCTGTTTAGCATTCATAACCTGAGAAGATACCTCCCAAATGTAGAAAACAACATAGTAGAATGTCCCAAAGGTGCTTTTTTAAGAAGCAACTGGATTTTATGATTTTTCTTTGAAGACATTTTGCTTTTCATTCAAGAAACATCTTCAACTCTGACTAGAAAAAGCTTCTTGGATGAGAAACAAAACATCTTCAAAGAAAAAAACAGAAAGTCCAGTTACCTCTTGAAAAAGCATCTTTGGGACAACCATTATCTGGATGACCCAGAATCTCCATAGACAACATAGTAAAATGCTTGCTTCATTTCAGAGGAGAGTCGCCAAGTCAAGGACTTCTTCCAAGACAGATCTAGTTTCATACAACATATTAAATATGACTACTAAAGTACCGTAGTCCATCTTTTACATTTGCACCTTTACATAAATCAGACAAATAACAAAAAATTATATATTGTACATTAAAATATAAAATACTCCAGAGCCCCAAGATTTTATATGCATTTAAATAAACTAACAACAGCCTATGCAAGGTCCTAACCAAATAATCAAATTGTGCTAATATAGACATTAGTTATTTAACTGATTTGCAGTGATGTGCTGCCAGCCGCCAGCGCTCATGATGTGCTCCGTGCGAGCATGCATATATTCGCACGAGATTTGGCTGCTGAGGGTCCTCATGCGCATGAGATTTGGGCAATTTTTACCTTTTCTTTTTCACCCTTTTTTTTTGCCTCCGTGCATGCACAGAAGCAAAAAAAATTCCATTACATCTCAAAGAACAACAACAAAAATCCTCTATCACTGCAGTAGTAGAAATAGGGCTGTGATTGTGATCATTTTCTCTTCTATGGTAATAATACACTCAAGAGCCCAAAAATCACTGGTATCTTGGCAGTTGTGCGTGTGCACGGCCACCGACGTACTGGAGCCGTGCACCTGAGTGCTCCGGGTGCTGGCCGCCACTGCTGATTTGGCTAAATATTTTGTGTAAACTCACAAAGAGTGTAGACTCATTTCCAAAATCTTTTACTTTTCTTTGTGATCCTCTCCATTAATTGCAATAGTTCTATACCATTTTTACCACCTACTATTGGATGCCAGACTTTTTTCTGTGTATGTTTTCCAGGTAAATATCAGCATTCTTTCATGTCAAAACCAGAACTGAAACAGAACTTGTTATGCTGGGCTTCTCGTTAATAGCCCCCAGTGAGAAAGGAATGCAAAGTCAAACACACACATGCTGGCCAGAAGAAATAAAAGTAGTTTATGTGAAACAGTGTTAAAAGCACACATGTTTAAACAGAGTCAAAATTCTCTCACCCAGAGAGTCCTGGAATGCGGTCAAAAGCAGGAACAAAAGAGAACTATTAAGGTAGCTGTGATTCCTCACAACTCCCCCTTCTTTGAGTCCACAAGAGTTAACTATGAATTGTCCAAAAAGTCAACAGAAATCCTGGAATAGTCCAAACTTTGGCAATGATCCTTCTCCAAATGAATAAATGCCCACATGCACACTCCCCAATGCCCGTAATTTATCATCAACCCCATTAACCTAATTGCCTCAGCAACAGGTGTTCTCCCTTATCTCCGATGATACCTGCGCAGTTGGTCCCTTCTAGCCATGAGCCTGCGCATTCGAGCATCTATCCATCGATCCTCCTCCGAGTCTGATGACTCACTAATGGGGTCATTAGCTAATGGGCTGGCTGCACCCATCTCTCCATCTCATTCTGCTTCCCCACCGTCTGACCTTGGCAATGGATCTTCACTATCAGAAGCTGCTGGCAATAATACAAGTCTCTGTGACCCTGAGGATTCCCCTAAATCAACGTCCAAATTCCCTGTTGCAGGAGCTGGCCCAGAGCCAACCACAACAGAACTGAAGCTTGTACATAGTAAATGTTGTATTAAAAAATTTCAGAGGTAGAAGTATTTGGGAATGTTTATCTTTAAATATCTTTATCATTAAATATCAGCTGGCAGTCATTTGTAGTTTTATTTTTCTCAGCTGAATGTTTTGCTTCCCTTTTTAATCAAGGTTTCTTGATAGATAACATAGGCATTTCTATATTCCTTTATTATGTGCTTCATATGTATTCAAATATCAGGAACATTAATGTTCCTAAGTAATGTGATTTTGTTTAATATTACAGTTTTTCAGTCACAACCAGAAAACCCTACAGGAACGGCCAGGGTAATGATTCTAGCCATTAGTAGCTTTTGTTATATTTTTATAAGCATTAAATTTAATTAATGTGAATTATGTAAATGGAAGTGACACACAATAGCACAAACATTTGTATGAAAACAAATAATATTTAAACATTTAGCAGAAAGGAAGGTGAGAGTGAAAAAATTCACAATCTGCTGAAAGTAAGCAGTTTCTGCCTCACTACAAGTCAGGATTCTAAAATGAGTTGGCTCCATGGATGTTTCCATGATCTGTAATGTCTTTTTACTTTTCCTTTATTGAATAACTTTGACCTCTACAAATCAAGCTCCTAAAAAAAATTATTAAAAGGATTCAGGATAGCCAATCAAGCCGATGAAATTGATTTATCTCTCCCAATTCAGACTGATTAGCTATCTTCAGAGGTACTCAAAAGTTCAACAACAATGTCTTCTTCACTGTAGATATTCCTCCCACTGCTTGGGAAACTTTAATTCTTTTTATAGCATTATATTTTGTTGTTGTTGTTGTGGTTTAGATACCTCTTCTCACAGACATAATTTTTCTCCCTTTTTCTTACCTTATTTCAATTATGTTTTAATTGTCTCAGCTTTCTTACTATTTCTGCCTGAAAATAGAAAAAAAATGCATGCAAATTTGAGTGTCTGTATGTATGAGACTACTTTGAAAACTAATTTTGCAATAACCAAATGTGCCTTCTCAAAGCATTAAAATAGCTTCAGAGAATATGGAATTGTTGTGAGATTGTAGACAAAATATATTCCACTACCTGAATTGTCCCTGTAACACCAGATAAATTTTAGTGAACACCACAAATTGCCAGTCCCAAATAACTAAAACAACATGAGATCAAAAACGTCCCGAGTTCACAGCATATGACTTTATGAGAGAGAGAGAGAGAGAGAGAAGGAGGAGGGAGGGAGGGAGAGAGGGAGATGTAGCACCCAAGAACTGGGTCTGAAAGGTGCTCTATATCACATACCCTGATTATCTGAGGGATAGCCTACCTTTATTGATATCTACTCAACTTGTATGATTGGTAGTTCCAGAGAACACATGCAGCCTAAAGCCTAGTTATTTAATCAATCTATTGGTATTTGTTGCATCTAGATTGTATGCCCCCTACTGTCCTAGGGAACAGCATCCCCCATGATCTGCATGTCTCCCAGGCTAATGTTTAAGAAGTCTTTAAAAAATTGGCTATCTTCCCATGTTCCAGGTTAGGGTGTCTGCCAGTTTGACATAATAGTGAATCTGTTTGTGGAATTGCTTTTCACATTCTTGTCTGGCTTTAACTGCTTTTGCCATTGTTAATGTATATGCCACCTTAAGACTTATGAATTTCGGTGGCTTTCTAAATTTAACAAACAACAATACAAATTGATTAATTGGAACAACTCTTTTAATAAACATGGTATACCCGTAATTCCAAGCTACCATAAGTAGTCCATGCTAAGAAATTGGAAGATAATATATTTCTCAAGATACTATTCCCAATCTCTCTGTCTCTCTCTCTCTCTGTGTCTCTCTCTGTCTGTCTTTCTGTCTCTCTCTGTGTGTGTGCATGAGTGTTTTGTGAAAACATATTTGCCTTTTTTATAATTAAAAAATGTACTATTACTATTACTAAATTTTTGCTACAACACTAGATGATATGATGCTTCACATAGATTGTACTGATAGATAAATGGAACTGAGAGAACATTTCCATTTATTTCATAAGCAAAGTCATTCAACATACAAAATGCCAATGTGAAAATGTCATCACCCCTTTAGTTCAATCAAGTAAATTAAAGGAATAATTACAACCAGTAGTATGAAGAATGCATTAAATAGTTGGGGATGATTTGGATCAGCCCTATTCTGTATAAATATCACAAACATTAACATTAGTCTTTCCACTGAAGTTCTCTCCATACATATTCCATAGGCAGGTCACACCCCAATCGAAATAAATGAATGTAGTCTTTTGTAAATGTGTCCTCAAAACCAGTCATTCTGGGAGATATTAGATCTCCAACTTCACCAGTCTGAATTCAAAATTTTGTTTTGAAATGAAAAAGATTATGAATTTTCACAAGGATAGTTGTGCAGGTGAAATCATAAAAAATGTTTTGTATGGAATTGTTCAAGAACCAATAAAAGACATGAAACCTATCACTAGGATTCTGCAGTTTATCTTGACTTGGCTAAAATCAATATCAGTGAATTTCACAAGGAGAGGTGTACTTGGTAAAATGGGATTCATTGGGAGAATAGCAAAATGAAAATATTTATTTAATAAGAGCATAGATGATTTATCATCTCTGCCAAAAAGTAGCTGGATCATTCTTAGAGACATGGAGTAATGTCCTGTGGAAAGATAGCAATAGCACTTAGCACTTAGATTTACATACTGCTTCCCTGTGCTTTACAGCCCTCTCTAAGCGGTTTACAGAATCAGCATGTTGCCCCCAACAACTTGGATCCTAATTTTATCCACCTCAGAAGGATGGAAAGCTGAGTCAACCTTAAGTCTGATGAGATTTGATCTAACAAACTGCTGGCAGCCGGTGATCAGCAGAGGTAGCATGTAGTACTGCACTCTGTGCCAACGCAAATGAAATGGAAGATTTCAGTCTATGTGCATGTTGATGTGTCTGATGAAAATTAAATCCTGCATTTTACAATTAGCACATGCTTCATGTATGGAGATGACTGCATTGGTTGCCGATCAGTTTCCAGTCACAATTCAAAGTGTTGGTTATGACCTATAAAGCCCTTCATGGCACCGGACCAGAATATCTGCGAGACCGCCTTCTGCCGCATGAATCCCAGTGGCCAGTTAGGTCCCACAGAGTTCGCCTTCTCTGGGTCCCGTTGACTAAACAATGTCGGCTGGCAGGACCCAGGGGAAGAGCCTTCTCTGTGGTGGCCCCAACCCTTTGGAACCAGTTCCCCCCAGAGATTAGGATTGTCCCCACCCTCCTTGCCTTTCGTAAACTTCTTAAAAACCATCTCTGCTGTCAGGCATGGGGGAACTGAGATATCTCCCCTTGTATATGTATGGTTATGTATGGTATGTTTGTGTGTATGCTTTTTAAATAATGGGGGTTTTAGGCTTTTAATGTTAAATTGTTATTTAGACTTTTAATATTAGATTTGTTATTGTATATTGTTTTATCACTGTTGTGAGCCGCCCCGAGTCTACGGAGAGGGGTGGCATACAAATCTAATAAATAATAATAATAATGTAAAATACCAATTTTACATCTCAATTTACAGTGAAAATTGAGATGTAAAATAATCTGCTACAATGTCTTTCCTGTCAATAACTACTTCAGCTTCAACCACAACAGACGAGCCCACAACAGATACAAACTTAAAGTAAACTACTCTAAACTCGACTGCGGGAAATACAACTTTAGTAACCAAGTAGTTGATGCATGAAACTACCAGATTCTGTAGTATCATCACCTAACCTCCAGATCTTTACCCTTAGACTATCTACTGTTGACCTCTCCCGATTCCTAGAGGGGCATGCATAAGTGCACCAGAGTGCCTTCCATCCCCTGTCTTAATGTTTCTCTTCTACCAGTATCATGTATATAAATATTATTATATCTTTGTATACCACCAATACATACTTGACAAAACAAACAAACAAATAAATAAATGTATAGCATGATATAACAAAGTACTACATTTTGTGAATATTCCTGCTATATTTTAGAACCTTGCAGTTGTATCATGGTCAGCTTCATCATCCTCATCAGTCAAATTTTTTTAAAATTAAGTTACGGTAATCAACTTAAAGTTTTATGCAGCTTAAGCTTTCTACCCAGTATTCTTCTTAAAACATTTATTACCTAGAACAGGGTTAAGCTGTAACCTTTTGTATGTGGCCATGTAGTGGATTACAAAAGCTGACATACAGGCTCAAATTTGCATCGAACCATGAAACTCTCTGGTTGATCCTGAGACAATCTTTTGCTCCCTGTTAATCTTTGCTCCCAACCTCCGCATTGCCTCTAGAGCTTCATCATTTGAAATACATTAACATATTGCTAAAAAAAGGTTATACAGTACCTGAGGCCAGGAAAGGTTCATTCTAATGATTATTCATCATTTTAATATAATCTGTTCAAAATTTAAGACTCTTGACTTTGCATTTCTATATGTTTCTCTCCATTTTAACAACAAGTTTTCTTTCTTTCTTTTCATTGAGATAAATTTCCCTGCCAACGGGAGGTATAAAAATAATAAAGTGCAATTATTTGATACATTTTTCATTGTATTGGCATCAATGCTACTATAAAGGTGCTTTAAATTTATGAATTAGCATGGTTCTGTTTGCATTTTAAATGTGTAGACTATATTTTTTACAAATTCATATAAAACTATTCAATAACCTTTGTAAGCATATATATAATATGTTTAGTTTTTTGCCTACGCCGTAAACATTATACCTTTAGATGCCAAGAGACAGCCACCAGTGAAATATTCATTATATGAGCAGTTTCTATACTTTCATAATACTAAAAAAAATCTTAAAACTCCTATGGATCATATCATGTAGACAACAGCAATTTGAAAATCCCACTTCAAAAATAAACACGAACATGTCCTTCCTATAGAAGACTGCAGATCAATAAACACAAGGAACACATCCCTGTTGCCCCTGTTAAAATTTCTCCTCTGCACATCATGACAACACATCAATAAAACTGTCTAGGCACCCAGACTTTTTTCTAGCAACTATAAATCCCAGTCACTCTAATTTAGTTTTACTGGAAGTTTGCTTTCGATTAAGAGCTCTGTGTTTCAAACAGCTGCGTATCTGAAGAAAGGAAAAGCTATAGGCAAAAGTGCTCAAAGGGATTAAGGGCTTCCATTGTGCCTTGTTACAAACGCTTTTCTAACACTAGTAGATTTGTCAGTCTTAAGTATATCAGTCCAGTCGATTCAAAAGCAAGCACAGCCAAGGTCTTTTAAAGGGATTATGCATTATGTTTCCTTGACAAACTTCTGTTGGTTGGAAATTCTCAAGGAAGCTATGATAATATAAAATTGGTGAAATATTTCAAACTATACATGGTGAAAGGCTTATCTTTACCAAAACATTCTGGTTTTGACAAGAAAATGACTTCTTCCCTGCCTGCAAGATAAGGCTGAGATGGCAGCAGCAAGAAATTATGGTTGATCCTTCTTGCAAAAGGCAATTAGAAAGCACACTCTTTGTCTGCTGTGAGAACCAATTTGTCTTTTGTACTTGGGGCAATTACCATCAGGAGGGCTCTTCATGAGAAGCGTTCCAGTTCTTCGGAGTAAAGCTATACTTCAAACAACTATTCTCAATTCTGCCCAGGATCATTTTCAAATTCATTTCTTTTTAAGTTAATCACACAACAGTTCAGAGCATAATTGCTTGCAATCCTCAGATTTGTTCTGATTGATAGTTCTCAGAACTGAAATAAGACAAGTGGTATAACAAAGATCCAAAAATCTATTTGTTCCCCAAATATATCTCCAATACAATTGAGTTTTAACAGGTCTTTTTGAGCCAATTCACGGGTAAAGATGAAGAACTCAAAGCAGTTCTGAAATATATACAATATAAAGAAATATAAAGACAGGCTCAGTTAATTCCTTTTTCAGTTCAATGAGACAGACCAGGCAAAGAAACCAGTGTTTCAGAGGTCAGGACTAACTTTTATTGTAATACAGTGATCCCTCGATTATCGTGAGGGTTCCGTTCCAAGACCCCTCACGATAATCGATTTTTCGCGATATAGTGGTGCGGAAGTAAAAATACCATCTGCGCATGCACGCCCTGTTTTCCATGGCCACGCATGCGCAGATGGTGTTTTTACTTCCGCACCTGGGAAGACCCAGGGAAGGTTCCTTCCGCCGCCCAGCAGCTGATCTGCTCGGCAGCGCCGCAGCAGCGAGGAGACGAAGATCGGGGTTTCCCCTTTGCGTGGGCGGCGGGGAAGACCCAGGGAAGGTTCCTTCGACCGCCCAGCAGCTGATCTGCTCGGCAGCGCCACAGCAGCGAGGAGCCGAAGATCGGGGTTTCCCCGCCGCCCACGCAAAGGGGAAACCCCGATCTTCGGCTCCTCGCTGCTGCCCGCCCACCGTTCGCCCACCGCCCGCCGCTCGAGAGCAAGAGGGGGAGAGATAGAGAAAGAGAGAGAAGGAAATAAAAAGATGAGAGAGGGAGGAAGAGAGTGTGAGAGAGGAAGAAGCAAGATAGAGAAAGAGAGAGAGAAAGAAAGATGAGAAAGGAAGAGAGTGACGTCATCGGGTGGGAAAATATTTTTAATTAATATTTTTTGAAAAATCGCGATATAGCGTTTCGCGAAGATCGAGATCGCGAAAATCGAGGGATCACTGTAGAATCTTGGAAGTATGAATATGCTTTCTCCATCCTTCACTTTATCTTTCTATGAACAAGGAAGGGGCTTGTCTGAGACATCGATCCACAGCTGACTTTAGAACACCATCTTTTGGCTGTTGAGAGGGGGCCGTTTGCCCAGGTTCGCCTGGTACATCAGTTGCGGCCCTATTTCGACAGGGAGTCTTTGCTCACGGTCACTCATGCTCTTATCACCTCGAGGTTCAACTACTGCAATGTTCTCTACATGGGGCTACCTTTGAAAAGTGTTCAGAAACTTCAAATCGTCCAAAATGCAGCTGCACGAGCGGTATTGGACCTTACAAGGCATGCCCATATTTCAGGATCACTCCACGGACTGCACTGGCTGCCGATTGGTTTCTGGACACAATTCAAAGTGTTGGTTATGACTTATAAAGCCCTACATGGCATAGGACCAGATTATTTCCGAGACCATCTTCTGCTGCACGAATCCCAGCGTCCGGTGAGGTCCCATAGATTTGGTCTTCTCAGGGTCCTGTCAATCAGACAATGTCAGCTGGTGGGGCCTAGGGGAAGAGCCTTCTCTGTGGGGGCCCCAGCCCTCTGGAACCAGCTCCCCTCAGAGATCCGCACCACCCCCACCCTCCTTGCTTTCCAAAAAAGTTTGAAGACTCATCTTTGCCGCCAGGCCTGGGGCCTTTAGATCTCTCCCGCCCTGACCAACAAATATGTTTAGAATAAATTATTGAGTGAATGATAATTGAATGTTTTTAGTTTTTAGGATGTTTGTTAAAGTATTTTAGCTGTTATTAATTTGATCAAATTGTTTTATTATGTATTCTCTGTTTGTTGTGAGCCGCCCCGAGTCCATGGAGAGGGGTGGCATACAAATCCAATTAATAATAATAATAATAATAATAATAATAATAATAATAATAATGGGAAGCGCCCAACTGGTGATGAAATACAAAATCCAGCATATTGATCTCATTCGCTGTGTTGTATTGAAATAATAATAATAATAATAATAATAATAATAATAATAATAATAATAATAATAATTTTCACAAGTTACTGAGCTCAAGCTCACCATTGCTAGTGGCTCTTCCTCCTGTCCTTTGAAACCATTCCCTCCATCATCTATAACCTATTTCAATTATAACAGATCAGGATTCTCAACTAGGGACATTTGCTGCAGGATGCAGATATTAGACTTCCCAATAGATATTGGACATGTGATACCATTACAGATGGAAGAAAGTTAGCTGTTACCAATATTATATTGATGTAATACCTAAGAAAAGTTTAAATAGCTCATGAAATGATTTGTAGTGGCATATTTTTATATAGTTTAGAGCTTCCATGTTGGAGAGCATACCTGACAGTCTCTCCCCACTTGTGCTTGTTAAATATTAAGCTACTATAACTACACAACTAAGGTATTTTCTCTTCTCCACTTTCTACAGAGAACACATTTTGTTAGAAATGAACAGTGCTTTTGCACTTGCCAACTTCAATTCATTAGCATCCCATTCAGAAATCCTGGCAACATCAGTGCTTTTATAAGCTGGCAGTATCTCAGTACATGAAAGGATAACTGAAACAAATTGAAATTGAAGGAAAATTCAGGTAGAATTTCCAATCTGTGTAGAAATGCTTTCAAGATCATGGTTGGATTGTCCCCTTAAACAGATTGACTGGATGCTCAGGGGAAATGTCCCCAAATGATGTCCACCTGGTTCAAATGCTGCTTAGATTGTCTCTTTTCTCATTCCACAAGATCCTGTGCTCTATTTCCATTGCCATATGCCTACCTTATTGCAGTACTGTAGGTAGTGTTACTCTGAAAGAATAGTAGATATATTCAAAAATGATGAAGCTAATTGCCATAATCTTTGTGGCAGTAGGCTGTTTAATCATAGGTAGGATAATATAAATACCCAGCTGACTATAAGAAGAAGGCTGGCGCTCATGTATTGATTGTGAGCTTCCTAGATGAATTTACTTGCCCACTGCTGACATAAACCTCTGGACCAGATGAGTTTCCAGCCATTTCAGAAGAATTTTCCTTATTTTCATGGCTTTCTTAAGTTAACTTCATGATATTCTGAACTCTGCTGATTCCCACAGCATTGTCTTGTGTCTAAGGGATATTTACCCATGTGGTGTGACTGCACTTTATCTTTCTGTACTGTATCTTTCTGTACTGTATCTTTCTCATCTTTCCTATTAAATTCTACTATTGGTATGTTGTAATTACATTACTTAGTTATTTATATGTACATAAGATGTACAGCTTATGCACCGGAGACAAATTCCTTGTATTTGCAATCATACATGGCCAATAAAGAATATTCTATTCTATGTTGTATTCTAACACCAACTGAATTTGCCATACACTTAACATTCCAGATAACAAAAAAGGAAAGAATACATTTATTTCATTCTTCTTGCTCCTTTCAGCCTGCCAGAATTTCAGCATCATATAGAAAGCAATTCATTTAAAGAGAAATCTAAGTGCTTGCAGCTACTAGTGGTACTAAATATGTAAACCTGTTGGATGTTTCATGCACTCAAAATTATTTGTCTGATTATCTATGAAAACACATTCAATATATGGTTATTTTCTGAAAATCACAATTATAAGAAAGAAAAGGTATTGCTTGCTTACCAACCACAGTTGAAACCAGTAGCTGCATTACTAAATGTCATAATTGTCAAATGAGACATCACATGACTGTGATAGACTTACAACCTTATTTCTATAGTAATTAAGTGAGACACTGCATGACCATAACAACTTGAAATATTATTGCTGGATTCTCAATTGACTTAAGTTCCCAGAAGTCGATTGTGAAGTAGGCAAATTTATTTATTTAATTTGACTTCTAGAACATTCCAATGGTAGTAAATACCCACATGTTGTAAAGCTCTTGAATCTCAATCACATGATAATGAGAGTCATAAGACCGAGGACTTGGTTGTCAAGTTACTTTTTCAGCACTGTCATAACTTCAAACAGCTGCTCAACAATCATTAAGCAAGGACTACCAGAATAGTTCACCAGATCTCTCATTTTGGGGATTTTGGCACCATGAAACTATCAAGCTTGTAAACCAAGCTACATTTCTCTTAAACCTCTATCTTCTTTATCTACATTTCTCTTAAACCTCTATTTCTTTGCCCAATTCACTCTGAAGCACCATTCTTTAATTCCATTAAAGTTATTTGGCTCATTTGGTGACTGGTTTCAATAGCTGACATTTTGCTTCTAGGCCACGGTTCAGCAACCTTAAAAACTTTTAAAAATAGCCATTTGGTCCCATTTCCTAGAGAAAACAAAACACCCAGAGCCACAAAACCTGGGTGGGTGTGGCCAACTCAACATCACTCCCACCAAATCACATGATCACCCCAGCTATGCCTACCCAAGTTTTGTGTCTCTGTTTTCTTTTCTATGAGAAAATATATATATATATATATATATATATATATATATATATATATATATATATATATTTGTTTTCGTAAATTTTCACGGGTATATGTGTGTAGATTGTTCTGAGTTCGGGTTTTGCCCTGTGTAATATTTTGCATGTTTATGCGACATTTCGGTGAAATCACATCCACCATCATCAGGCTGAAGTTTCCAAGCTTCATGCTGTTGTAAAATGGAATGTTTGCAACTGTCATTTCTTCCCAGTATATGGTGATTTTTATGAAGTGTTTTCTGTTTATGGTTGAAGGTATTTGGCTAAAAATTTGGCAAGGTTTTGTAGAAGAATTGCTCTAGAAGCCATAGAAATTGAGAGGAGACCCCTTTGCATAAATAAAAGAGATGACACGTCCCGCCTACCAGAAATTTGGAAACCAGCCTTAAACAAAATAAACAAAAAAAAACACTTCATAAAAATCACCATGTCAATCCTTCTAATAATTATGATTTTGGAATTTGGAAATTTGGAAACCAGCCTTAAACAAAAAACACTTCATAAAAATCACCATGTCAATCCTTCTAATAATTATGAATTTAGAATTTTGAAATTTGGAAACCAACCTTAAACAAAAAACACTTCATAAAAATCACCATGTCAATCCTTCTAATAATTATGATTACACCAACCAATCAGATCACTGAAACATAATCACCCAATCTATTTGCTACATTCAAACCAAATCTCCACCCCCACACTATATACTGGGAAGAAATGACAGTTGCAAACATTCCATTTTACAACAGCACGAAGCTTGGAAACTTCAGTCTGATGATGGTGGATGTGATTTCACCGAAACGTCGCATAAACATGCAAAATATTACACAGGGCAAAACCCGAACTCAGAACAATCTACACACACACACACACACACACACACACACACACATATATATATATATATATATATAACTTTTTCTCTCCAGCTCTCTTTCTCCCTCTCCTATTTTTCTCCCTCACTCTCATTTTTCTTTCTCTTTCCTTCTCCCCATCTCTCTCTTTCTCCCATCTCTCTCTCTTTTTCCCCCTCTCTCCCCTTCTCTCTCTGTATGCTAAGGAATGATTGCCACTCCCAGCAGAGGCTTTGGGTAACCCGCCTCCCCTTCTCACAACTCCCTGGCTGTCTGTAGCACATGTGGGGAGATCCTCCTCAAGGCACAAAGGTGCACATGGAGAGTGGGTGGCAGGCGGTTGCTTACATAAGGAGGGTCTTTGGATGTGACTTTTCTCCTGCCCTAAGGGTCCAGTCATTGCCTTGCCATGTCCCATCCCATTTCCCCTCCCCAACAACTCTTTAGCAGAGCTGGAAGGACGTGAGCTCCAGCCCGAAGTGGCAGGAAGTGAAGGCTGCCTTAGGTGCAAATGTGGTTTAAAGGCAGCTATAGGGCTGGTTCCCTCCTGTTCTAAGGATCTGGCCATCATCTTACCATGCCCCCTCCTCAATGAGAGGGGGAGGAGGATCGCCAGAACAAAGGCAGCCTTTTCTTCCTGCCACTTTGGGCTGGAGCTTATGCCCTCCCCATTCAGCCAAAGAGATGTGGGGCAATGGGATGGGATAGGACACAGCAAGGCAATGGCCAGATCCTTAGGGCAGAAGAGAAGCTGCATTCAAAGACCCTCCTTAAGCGAGCAGCCACCTGCCCTCCGAACACACCTTTGCTGTGCTTCGGCACTTGCTTAAGGGTCTCCCTATGCACACTCCTGGCTCCACAAGAGCCAGCCAGGGAGTCATGAAAGAGGCTGAGGATAACGCAAAGAGAAGTCTTGGCTGGGGGTGGCTACATTCCTCAACCAGAGAATCAGACCCAGCCGCTTCTCCATTCATGCCGCTACTCTTACCTTCTTACGCCAGGTGAGGGAGGGGAGGGCAAGGCCAGCCACTGATAGGACAGGGAGCCAAAGCAGGGTGCCCAAAGAACCGTTTGTGACTCTGGAGTCATGGGTTGCCAACCCCTGTTCTAGGCCATCTTCCTATAATCTTCCTTAAGGTTGGCCTTCATTCCTGCTCTGTTGGCACTGGCTACCTTTACTGATTCTTCTTATTACAGAGAGACTAGTAGTGGTTTTAAACCATAAGCAACAGAAATCAGTAGTGTAGTACATGGCTGTGAAAATATATATATTTTTATCACTGCTTGCCAAAAACAGTAAAATGTGTTTTTTTTGTTTCTAAGTCAAATTAAATTTGTTTCTAAGAAACAAAACGCCTTAATCTTGTTTTTGTCACTCATTTCCTTTTTTAAATGATGCTATGTATCATATGCAAATAAAATCAGTTTGACCATTTGTAACTTCAGAGAATCCTTTACAATTAGGACCAACCTTCTCACAGCAAGTTTATTCACCATTTGAGATTCTGGGGAATAAAAAAAAGATCTGCTATTGAATTCTTTGACAGGGTCTTGCTGGGAGATATTCATTTAAATAAACTTGAGGCTGTTATGTTGGTATAAGGGCACCACAAATTCTCCCCTAAGTGCTACACTTTGATTATATATTATCCATCTTGTTGTTGTATCTCTGCTTGAACTTTGTCAGCTTCAACTGAGCAGCTGTGTTAAATTTAGGTAAGTCCTTACAAAGGCTACTAGCCTCATAAATATAATGCTATAGTTAGGACAGTTGGCAGCATGAATAATTCTCTACTGCCTGTTTTCTAAAACATCTGTCGTTACCTGAGAAATATATCCAAACCAATATGCTATGCATAGGGATACAGCTGATGCTTTAGTCATCTTTTCACTGTTTATTATTATTTTTTAAAGTGAAAACAGGCCTTAGGCATATATCAAAAAAGAATTTACGGTAAAAAAAATAAGAAACATATAGCATTGCATTCTAATTTCTATCATGCTGACATATTTTCATAGATGAAGTATTTTATAATTAGATTCATTCCTCTCTTTGTAATTTCTCTCTTTTTCATTCTCATTTTATGAGTTTGTGTATGTGTGTGTATTTCTCCGTCTCACTCACCCATCAATACCACACCAGACACACAATCATGCCATGCAAGTTTAAACAACAATTATTCAAAGCAGCTTTAAAAGAATCACTATGGCCAGATCTCTTCTATAGAAGGCATGGGGGAGTGTTAAGCTGTGGGTTGCTAAAGCCACTAAACTACAGCTTCAGTCTCCATCAACATTTTTAGTAGTAGGGAGTTGGAATTTGAAAATATAATTTGCTTATGTTTTTAATTCTGTTTGCCACCGATAGTTTCTGTGGGTAAATGGGCTGCTGTATAAAACTGTTAATCAATCAGTTATAGATGCTATAGATCAGTGATGGATAACCTTTTTTTCCTTGGGTGCCGAAAGCATGTGTTTATGTGCTATCACACATGTGTGATTGCCCAAACCCATAATTCAATGCCTGGGGATGGTGAAAATGGCCTCTCCCACCCCTCTCAAAAGCCCTCTGGAGGCCTGAAACAGCTCATTTCCCAAACTCTGGTGGGCCTGATAGGCCTATTTTTCACCCTCCCCAGGCTCCAGAGGACAAATGCCTTCCCCCAGCCCCCTGGAGACGCTCTGGAAGTCAAAATGCCCTTCCAATCTATAGCAGTGATGGCAAAGCTTGAGTAGTGCTGAGGACTTTAACACATTTTTCACTGATAAAGTCGCTCAGATCTGGGTGGACCTCGACTCCAATTGGATAAAAGAATCAACTGACAATGAGTCAGTCGAGGTGACTGGGACCCCATACTTGTCCACCTGTCTGGGAAGAGTTTGATCTGGTGACACCTGATGAAGTGGACAAGGCCATTGGAGCTGTGAGTTCCGTCGCCTGTTTACTGGATCCGTGTCCCTCCTGGCTGGTTTTGGCCAGCAGGGAGGTGACATGGAGATGGGTCCAGGAGAATGTCAATGCTTCTTTGGGGAGGGGGTCCTTTTTGGCTCACTACAAGGAGGCACTTGTGTGCCCCCTCCTCAAGAAGCCTTCCTCAAGAAGCCGTTCTCAACAACTATTGTCCAGTCTCCAACCTTCCCTTTATGGGGAAGGTAGTTGAGAAGGTGGTGGCATTCCAGCTCCAGCGGTCCTTGGAAGAAGCCGATTATCTAGGCCCTCAGCAGTCTGGATTCAGGCCCAGCTACAGCACAGATACTGCTTTGGTCGCATTGATGGATGATCTCTGGTGGGCTCGGGACAGGGGTTTATCCTCTGTCCTGGTGCTTCTTGACCTCTCAGCGGCTTTCAATACCATTGGCCATGGTATCCTTCTATGCGGGCTGGAGGGGTTGGGATTGGGAGGCACTGTCCTTCAGTGGTTCTCCTTCTACCTCTCCGGTCGGCCGCAGTTGGTGTTAGTGGGGGGTCAGAGGTCGACCTCTAGTCTTCCCCCTTGTGGGGTACCTCAGGGGTCGGCCCTCTCCCCCCTGCTATGAAACCACTGGGTGAGATCATCCAGGGGCATGGGGTGAGGTATCATCAGTATGTTGATGATACCCAATTGTACATCTCCACCCCATGTCCAGTCAATGAAGCAGTGGAAGTGATGTACCGGTGCCTAGAGGGGGTTAGGGTCTGGATGGGTGTCAACAGACTCAAACTCAACTCTGATAAGATGGAGTGGCTGTGGGTTTTGCCTTCCAAGGATAATTCCATCTGTCCATCCATTACCCTCAGGGGGGGAACTATTGAGCCCCTCAGAGAGGGTTCGCAACTTGGGCATCCTCCTTGATCCACAGCTGACATTAGAGAAACATCTTTCAGCTGTGGCGAGGGGGGCATTTGCCCAGGTTCGCCTGGTGCACCAGTTGTGGCCCTATCTGGACTGGGAGTCACTGTTCACAGTCACTCATGCCCTCATCATCTCGAAGCTTGACTACTGTAATGCTCTGTACATGGGGCTACCTTTGAAAAATGTTCGGAAACTTCAGATCGTGCAGAATGCAGCTGCGAGAGCAATCATGGGCTTCCCTGGGTATGCCCATGTTTCACCAACACTCTGTAGTCTGCATTGGTTGCTGATCAGTTTCCGGTCACAATTCAAAGTGTTGGTTATGACCTATAAAGCCCTTCATGACATCGGACCAGAATATCTCCAGGACCGCCTTCTGCCACACAAATTCCAGCAACCAGTTAGGTCCCACAAAGTTGGCCTTCTCCAGATCCCATTGACTAAACAATGTCAGCTGGTGGGACCCAGGGAAGAGCCTTCTCTGTGGTGGCCCCGACCCTCTGGAACCACCTCCCCCCGGAGATTAGGATTGCCCCTACTCTCCTTGCCTTTCACAAATTTCTTAAGACCCACCTCTGCTGTCAGGCATGGGGGAATTGAGACATCTTCCCCAGGCCTATATAATTTGTGTGGTATGTTGTGAGTATGTTTTTTTAATTATGGTTTTTTTAGTTTTTAAATATTAGATTTGTATTTTACACTGTGTTTACTATTGCTGTGAGCCGCCCCGAGTCTATGGAGAGGGGCGGCATACAAATTTAATAAATAAATAAATAAATGAATAAATGAATAAATGAATAAATGAATAAATAAGTGAGTGAGTGAGTGAGTGAGTGAGTGAGTGAGTGAGTGAGTAAGTAAGTAAGTAAGTAAGTAAGTAAGTAAGTAAGTAAGTAAATAAATAAATAAATAAATAAATAAATAAATGAAGCTATGGCATGAGTGCCACAGTTAACACACAAAGCCTTATCTGCTAGCACATAAGCCATTACCCTAGCTCAGCTCCAATGTACATGTGTATGCTGGCCAGCTGATTTTTGGCTCTCCCGGAGGCTCTGGAAGGGGATTTTTGACTTCCAGAGAGTCCCCAGGAAGATGTCGTCTCATCACGGCGCTGACCACGCCCCTCTCCCCATTTTACAAATCCTTATTGACTCTCACACGCGATACAGTTATATTCATTGGTGAGGTTATTCTAAGATTTGCATTATTATCATAATTTATATGATGGAATAAAGAATACTTTGTTTATACAATAAACAATAACTTTCAAATGACTCAGATTGAGGATTCCTTTTGCCCAAGTGCAATATTTTACATTTGAAAACATTAAACTACATTTTCCATTGCTTTGACCACTTATCTAGTAAAGCTAAATCATTTGCTATATTACAGACGCCTCCAGGAATATCAACCCTATTGCACACTTTAGAGTCAAAAGTGCAAACCTTTCCTACCAAACCTTCTCCTATGTCACTCACAAAGATATTAAAGAGAATAGGACAGATCCTTGTGGCACACCACTTGTAACCAGGTTCTGCTCAGAATACTCACCATTAACAACAACCCTCTGATATCTATGCTTCAGCCAGCCACTGAACTATCCAGGATCAAATCCAATCTTCATTAACCTACCTATCAGCGATTATATGGAACTGTATCAAAGGCTTTGTTGAAGTCCAGATAGGCAAGTTCTATGGCACCACTTTCATCCAACACCTTTGTTACATAGTCAAAGAAAATCAATGAGATTAGTCTGACATGATTTGTCCTCAGTAAAGCCATGCTGGTTTGAGTCTGATAAGTTGTTGGTTTTTAGGTGTTGATTTATCCTCTTTTTGAGTAGAGTCTCCATCATTTTAACTATAACTGATGTCTAGCTGTAGTTACTAGCTTCTTCTCTACTGCCCTTGTGGATAGGCACAACACTGGCCATTCTCCAATCATCTCCTGTTAAACAAATCAGTCAGGGGGTTAGCAATCACATTTCTGAGTTTATTTTAGAATTCTGGGGTGGATTCTATCTGGACCCATTGCCTTATTTGTCTTTAATTGTTCAAATTCTTCAAAGGATCAGCCTCTGAGATCACTGAATCCCTAAAACTGGAAGCAATGCTATATCCACCCATAGTATTATATTGTAAGCTGCCTTCTGAGAAAACTGAACAGAAGTAGCTATTCAAATGGTCAACGACCTCCTTATTCCCATCAATGTATGTATTATCTCCAGTACTAAGCTTTGTGATGCTGCAGTTTTTCTTCTTCCCATCACTAATATATCTGAAAAAAGTTTTATCCCCTTTCGTCACATATTTGGCAATTTCTTCCTCTTTTGAGGCTTTAGCAGCATTTATTATCTGTTTTGACTCCTTCTGTTTCATTTTATACACCTCTCTGTCAGCTATACTTCCAGGCTCTTTATACCTCCTATAGGCAGACTTTTTTTCATTGACTATAGCCATAACACCATTATTAACCATAGTGGTTTCTTCTTCCTTTTACCTTTAGTAATTTGCCTTACATACAGTCTATGGACCTGGCTTTTAAGATTGCCTTTTTTAATACAGTCCACTGGGCACTTGATTCTTCCATTTTAACCCTGCTCTTCAATTCATTATTTAAATATTTCCCCATTTTATTGAAATTTGTTTTTCTGAAATCTAATACTTTGGTTGTAGTATAGGATTGCTCACAATCAGTTTTTTGCAACATTCTTATAAGCAAAGTCACTTGTTAATAACCTAACAGCAGCAGTGATTCAGTTAACAATGGCAGTAAGAAAGGTAAAAAAATGAATGAAAAGAAAGAGCAACATTCACTTAACAACTGTTTCAGTTAACATCAAAATTTGTGACTCAACTGTGGCCATAAATCAAAGACTACCTGTACTCTTAAATTACTGAAAATAATACCCTAATCAATTTAAATGTCGATGGGTTCTAGTCACACAACTATTCTGAGTTGAACAAACAAACAAACAAACAAATTTCCTGCCATTCCCAGTTTTAGCACAATATCACTAGTCACAGTATTAAGGGATTTCACTTGCTTTTCCTCTACAGGAGTCTTATAAGAATCAATGGATGGAAACTAATCAAGGAGAGAAGCAACTTAGAACTAAGGGGAAATTTCCTAGCAGTGAAAACAATCAACCAGTGTAATAGCTTGCCTTCAGAAGTTGTGGGTGCCCCATCAGAGGAGGCTTTCAAGAAGAGACTAAACAGCCATTTGTCTGAAATAGTAAAGGCTCTCCTGCTCAAGCAGGGGGTTAGACTAGATAACCTCCAAGGTGGCTTCCAACTCTGTTATTCTATATTTTATGTTATATTTCCTAATCATGGAGCTACATAGTCTTTTACTACATTTTATACACAGATTTGAGGTATAGATGTAAAAGATCCACTTAAACAAAAGCAATCATTTTAACAGAAATTATGGATCCTGTAAGATTTCATAATTATTCATTACAAATTTCTGGATACTCTTATCCACTTACTATAAACCTAATTAGTGTGTAGCCTGCTTAATGTCTTATTTGATTCCATATGTGGTTATTTTGTAACAACTTGGTCTTTTTTATAATTATCCATCAACTCAAAAAGCTGATAAAGCACAATTTTCAAGTAGCTTATGAAAGGTCTGGAGTAATGGGTAATTTAGCTTAGTCATTTGTATATCATTAGAAAAAGTTAAAGGAAAGTATGTTTAATAACAAAATTTTAATCGTAAAGCAAACTGAATTCACAAGGCATGCAAATTCAAAGGGTGTTGTTCAGGAAAGAAAAATTCAAGAAAGGAGAAGCAGGAAGTATTTTTGGCCGTTTACTTCCAAGGAAGGGAAAACGAGCTTAAAAGCTCAATTCTATGGATGTTTATACAGAAGAATGATTACTGTATACAGTGATCCCCCGCTCGTTGCGAGGGTTCCGTTCCAGGAACCCCCGCAACGAGCGGGTTTTCGCGAAGTAGCGCTGCGGAAGTACAAACACCATCTGCGCATGTGCAGATGGTATTTTTACTTCCGCAGCGCTAGCGAGGAGCCGAAGATTGAGGACTCAGCTCGGAAGCTGCACGGGTGTTTTAAAAGGTCTCCGCCGGCATGGGGGGCTTCTTAGCACCCCCCCAAACCCGAGTTGGGGGTTCGGGAGGTGGTAGGAAGCCCCCCATGCCGGCGGAGACCTTTTAAAACACCCGTGCAGCTTCCGAGCTGAGTCCTCAAGCCAAGCGCAGAAGTTAGCCTTGAATCCCTTTGAATCCCGCCGCTTCTGCTGGATACGGGCGATGGGGGGGCGAGCTGCCACAGCCCCTGGCTTCCGCGCTGCTCGTCCCACCCACCGCCCGTATCCAGCAGAAGCTGCTGGATTCAAAGTGCTGCTGGGAGCCGCAGGCGAAAGGAGCTCGGGCATCGGAGTGCGGCGCCAGGCATTGTTCTCCGGACCCCACCCGCTCAGCCCCGCGGCGGCCCTTTCCCTCTCCAGGCTGCGGGCGGGGTCCGGAGAACAATGCCCGAGCTCCTTTCGCCTGCGGCTCCCAGCCCACCGCCTGTCTCCTGCTGCCCGGTTTAGCCAGGACACGAGCGGCGAAATGACTTGGAGGAATGTGAAGCTGAAACCATTCCTCCAAGTCATTTCGCCGCTCGTGTCCTGGCTAAACCGGGCAGCAGGAGACAGGCTTTGAGTTTTGGCTGCGGGGGGAGAAGTAGGACTTTCCTAACTCCCTCGCCCCGCAGCCAAAACTCAAAGCCTGTCTCCAACGCGCGCTACGATCTTCCGGGCGAGCCAGGCTCAGCGGATCAAGGCAGCCGCTTGGGCCGAGAGGAGCCGGCCTTGATCCGCTGAGCCTGGCTGGCCCGGAAGATCGTAGCGCGCGTTGGCGGATCAAGGCCGGCTCCTCTCGGCCCAAGCGGCTGCCTTCCGTCACTGAGCCTGGCTCGCCCGGAAGATCGTAGCGCGCGTTGGCTGCACCGGCGGCAAAATCGCTCGCCGCTGCAGCCAACGCGCGCTACGATCTTCCGGGCGAGCCAGGCTCAGCGGATCAAGGCAGCCGCTTGGGCCGAGAGGAGCCGGCCTTGATCCGCTGAGCCTGGCTGGCCCGGAAGATCGTAGCGCGCGTTGGCTGCACCGGCGGCGAAATCGCTCGCCGCTGCAGCCAACGCGTGCTACGATCTTCCGGGCGAGCCAGGCTCAGTGACGGAAGGCAGCCGCTTGGGCCGAGAGGAGCCGGCCTTGATCCGCTGAGCCTGGCTGGCCCGGAAGATCGTAGCGCGCGTTGGCGGATCAAGGCCGGCTCCTCTCGGCCCAAGCGGCTGCCTTCCGTCACCTGATTGCTCTTCGCCGGTGGGATGCAAAGTGCTGGGGTGGGGGAGTGTCCTGACAGCCCCCCCACCCCAATGCTTCACCTCCCGCCGGGCAAGAGCGCTCGGGTGGCAGCTTCTTCTAGATACGGGCAATGGGCGGGACAGAGAAGCGGGGAGAATCAGGAGGCTCCTTTGGCAGCTGGGGGCTGCCCTGCTTTGTTGTTTTGGCTGCAGCGGGTGACAGGCAGCCTCCAGCCGCCAAAGGAACCTCCTGATTCTCCCCGCTTCTCTGTCCCGCCCATCGCCCGTATCTAGAAGAAGTTGCCACCCGAGCGCTCTTGCCCGGCGGGAGGCGAAGCATATGGGTGGGGGGGCTGTCAGGACACCCTCCCACCCCAGCACTTTGCATCCCGCCGGCAAAGAGCAATAAGGCAGCAGCTTCTGCCGGACACGGGCAATGGGCGGGACAGAGAAGCGGGAAGAATCAGGAGGTTCCTTTGGCGGCTGGAGGCTGCCTGGCACCCGCTGCAGCCAAAACAACAAAGCCAGGCAGCCCCCAGCTGCCAAAGGAGCCTCCTGATTCTCCCCGCTTCTCTGTCCCGCCCATTGCCCATGTCCGGCAGAAGCTGCCTCCCGTGCCGATGTTCCCCGCCAAGCCCAGTTCGGCTTCCCTGGCTGCTTGGCCGGAGGGGGGGGGGGCTCGGCCAAAAGGGGCTGGAAACGCAGCGATTTGCCTCCCGCCCCTCGCCCCTGTGCCACCGGCACGTCATCTTCCCTCCCAGACAAAAAGGCCGGCCTTTGGGGATGAAGGGGTGTGTTCAGCTCTGCGTCTCCAGCTCCTTTCGGCCGAGCCCCCCCCCCCCCGGCCAAGCAGCCAGGGAATCCGAGCCAGGCTTGGCAGGGAACATCGGCACGGGAGGCAGGAGACGATCGGGCGACCGGAGCAGCAGCCAGGGAAGCCGAGCCGCGTATGGCGGTGACGGCGGCCGTCTCCTGCCTCCCGCGCCGATGTTCCCCGCCACGCCCGGCTCGGCTTTCCTGGCTGCTTGGCCGGGAGCTGGATGCTGGTGGTGGCGGAGGAAGGCGAATGCGGCTTGGAAGCTGGGAGGGGGGCAGAATATGGGAGGAGAGAGGCTTGCAATAGAGGGTGGAGGAAGCGGCCATGGGAGGGCGAGCTGCCTCAGGGAGGAGGATCGGGCGGGACCAGGTGGGGGCTGGAATTTCTCCACCAGGGCGAAGGGCGGGCGAGCGGGTGCTGGGGAGGGCTTCTCGCCCTCCCGACAGCAAGAGGGGGGAGCGAACGGCGTGGGCAGGCGAAGGGCGGGCGAGCGGCAGCGAGGAGTTTGCGTGGGCGGTGGGGAAACTCCTCGCTGACGCCAGCAAGAGGGGGAAGACCCAGGGAAGCCGCTGCCATCTACGCATGCGTGCCCGGCACGCATGCGTAGATGGTATTTTGACTTCCGGGTTGAAAAATAGCAAAGTACCCTGTTCGCAATGGTTGGGGACGCAATAAACAGGGGATCACTGTATAGTAGATGGTCATATTATAGATCAGATCATGAAAAAATTGATCTAAAGAAATCATGAGAGGTTTTTTTTAAATCTAACATCTTACTTAAATAGTGGGATTGCTATAATTGTTGTATGCAGTTATATAAACATTTGATTTTTTCCCATGTTGTTCCACAAGCTGTTAAAGACTGAATTATTTCAGAAAGCCTTGAAGGATGAAATTAACTCACCAAAAATGGTGGATTTGGATGGGTTAAGAGGTTGAATTTGAACACAGAAATAAAATTCAAAACTACTATGATAAGTGTAAGATATGCTACAGTTATGTCAACAGTAACAGAAGGAAATTGACATTAAAAGATGTGAAGTTTAAAATGGGAGACACACAAACACACATACACACACGTGTGTGTGTCTTTGTGTGTGTATCACAGTGGTACAGTGGTTAAAATGCAGTCCTGGAGGCTATTTTTGCTAACCACCTGTTGTCAGCAGTTTGGCAGTTTGGGTATCAAGGTTGATTCAGCCTTTCCAAGGTCAGTAAAATAAGGATACAGAATGTTGGTGCAACATACAAACACATAAACATACAAACACACTTCAATATTACTTGAAAACAACATTGTTGTTGTCATCTTGCAATTGTGCTTGATTCTATGGATCTGGAGAGCAATGTGTCTCAAAAGAAGAGAATTAAGTTTGGGCTTCATTAATAGAAATACAATTTCAAAATTGAGAGAAATGTTTTTTTTCCAGCTTTGTACAGGTCCTACTTTGAGTATTGTGTCCAGGTCTGTACACAATATAGGTTAAGAACAGTTATCTCTCATTCCAAAAGTGCAGGTATAATGGAATAATGGATTTAAGTTACAGGAAGACAGATTCTGATTTAATATTAACGGGAGGAGAGCCTCAGACAGCACAGCATTGGAACCAATTACTCAGAGAGATTGTGGGATCTTACACAGTCATCTGTCTGCAAAGCTTTAATTTGGATTCCTACAGCAAACAAGGGTGGGATTCAATGGCCTTTTCCAGCTCTATGTTTCATTTGTTAAGCTGTATTGCCAGCATTGCTTGATACCAACAGGATTAATGTGGCAAAGTTATCCTTTAAAAACAAAACAAACCCCTCCCAAATGGCATACAAGTTTTTTTTTTAATAAAATCCACCTTGAAATACATTCTTTGTATCAAAAATAATAACTAGACAACTGCAATATGATTTGTGCAGCTGTATGCCAGTGACATACAGAATTTTCTCTACTATTAAAAGTTTGCCTTTGAAACCAAGCTTGCAATACAAACCCAATGTCAATGATTTTGAAAGATGGCTGCCAAGATGGAATCTAAATCCTATAAGGAATAATTAAAAGAACCCTATGTTTAGCCTGCAGAAAAGACTGAGGGGAAGGGGCAATATGTGACAGCAGTATTTAGATATTGAAAGGATGTTCATACAAAAGAGAGAGTTAAGTTGTTCTCTGTTGCCCTAATAGACAAGACCAGAACAAATGTTCTGAAATTAAAGAAAATATAGATTCAATTTAAATATTAGGGGAACTTTCCTGATGGTAAAGGTTTTCACTAAGTGAATGTCATACACTAAATGCATACATCTTGTGTGGGGTATATTATTATTGTTCATTGGGGTATTCAAGTAGAGGTTGGATAACTATCTGCCTCAAATTATTTAGCACTTTGGGCATTGAGCAAACAGTTGGACCAGATGACTTTTGAAATTACTTCCAAATTTATTCCAAACAGTACCCTTTGATGAAATTCTCCTGCACCTTTTTTTTTCTTAGTAGTTTCTCATTCAGTTTGATGAAAGAAAATGAAAATGATTTCAATGGAGACAAAATAAAAATTTGATGGAATGTGTTATTCTTGTATTTATTCACAATTTGGGTAAAGTATACCTAATAATTTCTGTATTTCAATGCACTATATTATTTCCAATATTTCTTGTCCTCTAATACTTCAATTAATATCAATAGGTTTTAAGAGATATAGGAACACTTTCCTTTATTCTGAAGAAATTTGCATAAATCATCCACCCAATTTTTATCCACATAACTTGGATGCTGCTTTTCAAAAAGTTATCTGTTCAGACCAAGTAGACAATTCAGAAAAGAGGAAAAACCTGGTATGTACAGACTCTCCTCTTTGTGTAAATGTCAACTCATAAAGCATTCCTGGCCTTCTTTCCAGTTGCCATAGGTGTGTGTGTGTGTGTGTGTGAGCAGCATGGCAGCCACAACCAGGAGCACATTCCACACACATCTTCCTCAAAGTTGTATCCCAAGTTACTGGAACCAGCCAGAGAGGTGTGATTTCTACAGCCGGCAAAAGTACTTAGTTGAGAATGTGATTTATGTCATGCCCTGGTAAGATGGGGGAAACAGGGTCATAGTTGGGCCATAAATTACATGGGGCAGAGCTGACTCCACTTGGGTATGTGCCAACATGTTGCTCCTAATAAAAAACTGGATTTCTTTTGCCTTCTTTCTTTTGCCTTGGCTCAATACGCATGGTTCCAACATTCATCGAAACCTTGACAGTAATTGTTTGAACAGTACTTAAGACACAACCATTCTTATCCTATAGAAGGAGAACAAATCAGTTCTGTATTATGCAAAACCAATGAAGAAAAGCTAATAGATTTTCCATTCTAATTGGAGCAAGTTTAATTGATTGTCTCATAAATATGAAGCACCTGAATTTATAAAATTAATCTGAGGTGATAGACATCTCACTAAAATTTGACATCAGTAAATGAACCAGGTGAACAAAGTTACAATTTAGGGGACCTTAACTGTTTTTATGTGCATACTATATATAAAAAGGTTGATAAAATTATACCAGGGGGCACAAAATGCTTTTCTTTCAAAGATCAAACTCTGTAGTTACTGTCCAGCATTAGTATCAAATGGAAAGCAGAGGAGAAAACTTTGAAGGACAATTTAAAAAAACTCAACAATCTATAGCTTCAAAGGAAAACTAAAGTTCACTTTTCAAGGATTTTCCAGGGTACAAAAAAAAAAGGTAAGAAAGAAAGAAAGAAGGAAAGAGAAAATATCTAACATGCAAGCACAGCCTGATCTTCAGAATGCTATTAGAGTCTGCAGGCTTCTCTGATGGAAAATACACAAGAAATCTTTGAAGGGGGCAGTTTTCAATCACCCAACAATCTGCAACATCAAAGGCAATATTAAAGTTCTCTTCTAAAGCGCTGCCAATGATGGAAGATACTTTTAAAAAAAATATAAAGTATCTAACATTGAAGCACAGTTTCAGATTACTATTGAAGTTTGCAGGCCTTGGAAACTAAGAGAAACATCAAACCTATCTGAACTTAGGAAGGGACAGAGTACTCACACTGAAGGCTCTATTAGACTAGAACCTGGGCTATAATTGCATTTCTGCAGATACTTTTCTAGCCAAGTGAAATGAAATACATCTGCTGGCCTGTTTTCTAGCAGGGAATGTGCCACATTTCGATTCCTTCCTTGAAGAAGGCTAGAGTCTATCCTGCCCATTTGATGCTTGCTAAGGTGTTGGTGATTAGCCTTCTGCAATCTTAAAGGGTATTTTGACCCAGGTTGTTTCATTTCTGTCTTGTGATTTGACAAGATAATCTGTTACCTTTATGATACTCTGTAACTTATTTGTCATTACCTTCTCTACATTTTTTCTTAAGAATAGTAGATTAACGACTGAGAATATCTATTAAATATATTGAGGTCAATAAACCGCGTCTTCTTCAGAAGATGCACTACTGTCCCCTTTAAGACAGATAACAATTATAATGGTATATGAAAAATACCTTGGGAAACAAGGTGAAGAGGTGTTGCCTAGTATTCTTTCTTGCACGGCAGCCGGCCAGTAATTAGTCTCAAATGAAAACTCATACACACAGGTTTTAAACAGAAAAAGAGTCTTTTTACAAGATGTTTGTTAAACTTCACAAACACAAACCAAAGCAATGTCTTTTCCCCTGCCAAAATCCAGGTGTGAGGCCAACTTGATAAGATAAAGTCACACACACTTGCTTTTCAGCCAAAATATTGGCAACTCACAATATTATTAACCCCATAAATGTCCAGTACAGTATCCAGATTTGTCAGGCAAAAACACTCTTCATAGACTCTTGGCTTCTTGAAAAGAGCACGCTCCAAACTCCTCCCCAGACCCTCCCCCGACCCTCCCTCTTCCTCTGGCTCACTGTCTGGCTCCTCTGGCAGCCACACAGACCGACCATGTCCAGATGGTCCCACTTCATCAGGCTAAAGTCCGTTGCCAGAAGCCTGGCTGTGAGCCAATCACAACACCAAGGAAATGGTCAGATGAGAGAAAGCATAATCTATACCTGGATAGCTGGCAGAGCAAGGGGATCAGAAGGGATCTTTCCTAGTTCCCTGGGCTGTAAAGGAGACTGTGAGATAATTTTACTTTCAGATTTAATTGTATTGATTTTTACTCTGACTTGGAAGATTCAGTTAATATATTATAATAAATAAGTTAGTGTAGTTTTTTAATACTTAGGATTCATTTATCTAGCTGTGTTTTCTCTCTGGTCTACCTACAGTAATACACAGTTTGGAAGAAGATTGTTGACTGATTGATGGATCCAACCATTCCATACTCTGCCCAAGGAGCCAAGGAGCCAACATACACATAGATCAACTCCATTGGAAGTGGGGGAGGAAAGTCTAAATCTACAGACACAGAATTATATAAATTTTCCTCTTCTGGTTTCACCAACCAACCAGCCCAAAGTAGATATAAGAGCAGTTTTATCCATTAGAAAACCCATAAATTGATCTGCTGTGCCCGGATAAGTCTTGTCCTGCATATTTTTCCCTACAATGTTTTTAGTTGTTCTAAACTTAACCACCAAGTGAGAATCTATGGGTGTCAATATATGGTTTAAACAAATGTTCAATCTTTAGCTGTTAGCTATGTATTTATTTAGATGGCAATGACCATTACAAGAAGTTCTCTCAATATGAAAACCTTCTCTATTGGAGAAAGAAGTCTCTGATAAAGTTTATAACATGGTAATGCATTAGAAATGTCTTCAGACAGCCCAGGCTCCGGCTGAGAAATAGAGACACTATTGGACAGAGGAAACCTTTATCTTTATCTTTTTACTAAATTGATATACACAAAATAGGACCTGTAAAAACACGTGGGGATTAAGATAATGTTTCATAATAAAGTATCATTTCTCAAAGACTTCTTCTGAAAAAGAAGTCTGCTTTTCATTTATTTATTTGTTTATTTGTTTGTTTGTTTGTTTATTTATTTATTTATTTATTTAATCAAGCCTGTGTTAAATAACATACATAAGTATAAACATAGCTATGAATACATGAAATGGACACAAATAAAGGGGGATATTAGGGCAGGGATAGTAGGCAGGCTGGTGTGGTTATGCACACCCCTTATAATAACTCTTATTTTGGATTTGGATTTATAGTTTAGAATTACTTTTTATCAGTTTCTCTGGAAGGATTCTACTGGTCAAATGTCATATTTTATTAGACATCTTCCTTTGCTTCCAAAGTTTGGGGTTGTCTATTCTTCTACTCTGAAAAATACATAAGGGAGGAATTCCATCATGCTCAGAAGTGGTATTTAACTGGTTATGACTAGTTCTTGCAAACTGGTAGTGGAAATTTTGAGTAGTTTGGAGAATCGGCAAATACCACCTGTGGCTGTGCCTGCCCCTAATCTATTCGCTGCCTCCCAAGTCCTAGGCTGGATCTTCTTTTGCTGCCCTGCACGGGTTAACAGAGCTGGAAAGCAGGAAAGCAGATATTGACAAAATTGAACGGGTCCAAAGACGGGCTACAAGAATGGTGGAAGGTTTTAAGCATAAAATGTATCAGGAAAGACTTAATGAACTCAATCTGTATAGTCTGGAGGACAGAAGGAAAAGGGGGGACATGATCGAAACATTTAAATATGTTAAAGGGTTAAATAAGGCTCAGGAGGGAAGTGTTTTTAATAGGAAAGTGAACACAAGAACAAGGGGACACAATCTGAAGTTAGTTGGGGGAAAGATCAAAAGCAACGTGAGAAAATATTATTTCACTGAAAGAGTAATAGATCCTTGGAACAAACTTCCAGCAGACGTGGTTGGTAAATCCACAGTAACTGAATTTAAACATGCCTGGGATAAACATATATCCATTGTAAGATAAAATACATGAAATAGTATAAGGGCAGACTAGATGGACCATGAGGTCTTTTTCTGCCATCAGTCTTCTATGTTTCTATGTTTCTAGGTTGGTGGGGTGGGGAGGGAATGGGGATTTTGCAGTATCCTTCCCCTGGAGGGGGCGAGAATGGAGCTTTTGCAGCATCCTTCCCCCAGAAGTGGGGAGGGAATGGAAATTTTACGGTATCCTTATCCTGCCATACCCACCAAGCCATGCCATGGCCACAGAGGCGGTAGTAAAAAAAAAATGAATCCCACCACTGCTCATGATGTCTTATCTTTACAACTCATTGAAATCTAGAAATCCAGATCTGAAGATTATAGGCAGCTATTGGTACAGAAGAAGAACATTCACCCTCATTTCTTGGCCACCTTGTAACTAACAAAGTACCAAAGCATCATTTTCTTGCCATGTGAGTTAGTTAAAATTATCCTTTTCTTTGAAATAAATGTCAAAAGCAAATTCTTTCATCAGGCTGAATGAGAATTGCCATTCTCAAATGCAATGAGAATTCCCAATGACAAGATGAGGAGAATTGAAAAATATAGCAGATAGTTAATTCTGTACTGCAATTAATCTCATAGAATAATGTTATAATATGATTTCCCAAAAATGCAATTTCTTAGGATGTTCTGAATATTTTATTAATCTTAATTATGCAAATAATTTTACCACAGACCAGATAGAATGAGAGCACTAAATGTGATATTACAAAAACAAACAAACAAAAAACCCAACAACAGAATTGCACAAAACATTTTAAAGACGAAATGAGGCATACTGGTGGCTGTTCAATTGTTTGAGTTATTATCTTCATGAAATTGGAGCAGTTCCTTCTGATAGCAGAACATTTCCATTGAGGTCAGAATTAGCAATATTTCTGTCCTTCATTTAACAGCTGTATTCATGCTTTCTTGGCTAAATTTACTTAAACAAAACCTAAATTGGATTTTAGTTAGCATGTGCATATACAATTTAAGAAAGCAAATATGCAGAAAGCAATGCTTAATCCCATCATGAAAACATTATTCAGGATACCAACCGCACTTTTAAAAATGAAAATTGGAATTAAATTATAATAGTAAATGGAGGAGTAGTGAGAACTAATTCTTGGCAAGGTCAGAGGCAAAAAAAAATCTGACTGCTTTTATTTATTCTTTAGACCATTTTAACAGTTGTGACATTGTTTTTAATTCTTGATTGTATGCTGCCTGGTGTGCTGCCCTGCTAAGATGGGCATCCCTATAAATTTGTTAAATAAATAAGTATGCAACCGAAACGATCAAGAATTATTTTTAAAAAGTATAAATAGTTATAACAGGATCCATGTCACTAAGGCTGGAAATCTTTTCAGAATGTAGAGTGAATGTTGCATGAAAAGATTAGCTGTATCTTATATTAAACACCTGTGATATGCAGGAATGAACTCATTGGTGAGGATACTCAGGCAAAATGAGACTATGCATTGGATAGAAACAAAAGTACATTTTCTGTCTAATTTACCAAGGTAAAGTATGTAGCTCCTCACTGTTGTTCATGTGCCTTTGCTCTGGAGTAGTGTTTCTCAAACTTGGAAACTACACAGAAGTCCACACATCTTAAAGTTGCCAAGTTTGAAGAGCACTTCTTTAGAATATTCAGGACATCTCCATTTCCCTTTCCCTCTTCACATTTAGTTGCTACCAGTTTACTTTGGTTCAAGCAAACCAGTGGCAGCGGCAGTGGGAGGCTCCACCCACACACATGGACATCATCACGGACAATCTGCAAATGTGCAGAAGTGACATGTGAGCAAAGCGAGCCCGCATATTCGTGTTTGCATCTCCAAAACTGTAGCAAAGGTACTGTTCCTATTCCACTTTAACAAATCCATCTGATAGGCAAGCACTGTCTTCCAGACTTTATTATCAGTTATATACTGTAAGCTGATCCACCACTATCTAAACAAATATTCATTGAACTACTCATTCCCAAATTCAGCTATCATCACTTCTTAGGGTATATAATCTATTCCTGGTCTTCGAAACCATCTACTTCAGATTTTATTTTATTTTATTCTATTCTATTCTATTCTATTCTATTCTTTTATTTTTTATTTATTTACCTTTACTTTACTTTACTTTACTTTTTTACTTTACTTTACTTTACTTTACTTTACTTTACTTTACTTTGTGGTATTTATATGCTGCCCAACTCCAGCAGTACTCTGGGAGGCTCATAACAATCATATACAATACATGTGTATGCAGATTTGTTTGTTTGTTTTGTTACCATCCTAAGTTACTAACAAAACTAATAAACCACACTATTGATATCTGCACTCTGTTTTAAGTAGTGAAATATTTTAATGGAATGTGATTATGCTATTCATTTAAAGTGTTCTTTGGGAATCGCCTTTTCTTCCTAGCTGGCCACATCATTTTAGAATATTGCCTTGTTGAGTTCTTACTGCAGTCTGGCATTGCTAAAGGCTACAGGATCCAGCTCTCTGATGCAGGCACTTCAGCAATATAAAATATAATGGATTTTTAAATAATGCTTTCTCATTGAAGAAATATCAAGCCACGATTATTATTTTTTAAATGTGAACTCTGACATAGCTAGAAGACAGGTCAACATTTAAGTCTATGTTCTGCTTCCTGGGAATGCTGAATCTCAGAACTGGTTTTATTTGTTCTGCTAGAAAGGACAATGTTTTGGGGTCAAAAGACCAGGACTTAGAGGATTGTCTTTTTCTGCTAAACTGCATAGTGCTGTATACTTTTCCATAACTCCCATGACTGTAAATAGGAGACAGCAGGTTAGCAATTAAACAAAAAATGGAACTTGTAAAGTATCGAAGACTGAAAAATCAGTCTCCAATCCATCTCCAAAAATCTGTCTCAAACCTCAAACAGTTGGTATTATGGAAATTTTAAGCAGTTGAAAAGTTGAGGAAAATGTAGTGATATAAATAGAAACATAAACTTGGAGAAACATTTTTAAGCATTAATAGTTACAGGACATCTGTAAATAGATTCCTATCCTCTTGTTTTAAAATGACATATCTGGATGTCTGAGATACAAAATGTTTTCCAAAGATTTAAATCCTCTGAAATATATAAATTTTAAGAGGGGAATGAAACATACTTTAAGAGGAAAAGGTAAGAGTGACTACATGTGATCACATTTCTGTGCCCGACAGCAAGACAAGTGAGAGTAATTGTTGTACAGGAGAGCTTTATCTGAGTGAAACAACAGCAACCACATTTATTTATTTTCTTACATATGTATTTAATCGTGTTTTATCCTTTGTTGCAAACGGAGAGAGTTCAGCACTTAGAACCAGTTTTGATTGAAGTTTTAACTAATTAAACAGGATTTGCTTAATTAGAAATGCATTCAATGTGAGTATGTTAATATGAAGCAAGTGATGAGTTCTACTTTATAAACACCATATGGGAGACCCAGATTGAGTACTCAGCAATGGCATTTGTTTCTTCTGCCCTCCCCATCACTCCCATATTAGTGATAAATAGTATAATGTATAATTGTATACGTTATATATACATGTATAATTTTAGTAATAAAATAATATATAAATGTGTGTGTGATGATTTTAGATGACTGTCTAACATTTTACATTGCAAATGGTATCCGTATTATTCTTTAAGCCACTATGAGTTTGTTTGGAATTAGTATCATACAAATCCAATAAATAAATAGACTCTAGGATCGTGATGGTGAACCTATGGCATGCCTGCCACAAGTGGCATGTGGAGGCCCCGCTGCAGGATGTAAGCCATTGACCAGCTCAGCTCCACTGTGTATGTGTGGCTGCCTCCTGCCAGCCAGCTGATTTTCAGGTCAGACAAGCTCATGCTTTCATTTCACTTTCTGTGGCCCATGCCTTTCCAGATCGCTGGAGATTCCACTCCAGTGCTGTTTGGGCACGCAAGGCGTCCCCCCCCCCAGCTCCATTTGAGGAAAGAGGCTTTGTCTTCCTACTAGCTCTGTGGATGGAAGGCTTTTCCCCTCCTCCACTGCTGTTTTGAGATGGAAGGGCAAAACAGGGGGAGGGTCATGTGTGCATCTGTGGTGGGTTGTACATGCATGTAGATGGGGTGGGACGTGCGGGTGGGGCATTGCATTATGTGTGTGGATACACGTGCATGTGCAACAGTTTTATTTATTGATTTATTTATTGATTCTGTCCAATACACAATGAGGGTTTTAGTGGGGATACACATAGTAAAATACATATTGAAGGTTATAGATGATATACTCATAGTAAAATATATCTAAGAAAGAAGAGAAGATAAAGGAATAAAACATTTCAATGAGAGAATAGAAGAATAGATATAGGAATAGAAGAAAGGTATAGGAGATCTAGGAGAGCAATAGGACAGGGGACGGAAGGCACTCTAGTGCACTTGTACTCGCCCCTTACTGACCTCTTAGGAATCTGGATAGGTCAACTGTGGATAAGCTAAGGGTAAAGTGTTGGGGGTTTGGGGATGACACTATGGAGTCTGGTAATGAGTTCCACACTTCGACAACTCGGTTACTGAAGTCATATTTTTTACAGTCAAGTTTGGAGCGGTTAATATTAAGTTTAAATCTGTTGTGTGCTCTTCTGTTGTTGTGGTTGAAGCTGAAGTAGTCACCGTCAGGCAGGACATTGCAGCATATAATCTTGTGGGCAATACTTAGATCATGTTTAAGGCATCTTAGTTCTAAGCTTTCTAGGCCCAGGATTGAAAGTCTAGTCTCGTAGGGTATTCTATTTCTAGTGGAGGAGCGAAGGGTATGTGTGCAAAAGTGTGTGTACAGTTTTGGCACCTGAAGGGGGAAAAAATCACCATCACTGGTCTGTCTAGGATGTAACATGTTGATCAAGGAAGACAAGCAACAATTTAAAGTCCCTTTAGAACACTGGTTCCCAACGTGGGGCCCATTGCCCCATAGGGGGGCAATTTCATTTTTAATGGGGGCAATTGGAACCTTATTTAAACCTAGTTAATGGCCTTTTAGGCTTCCTCCACATGAGTAGTTCATGTTTCGAATAAAGATTTCAGAGATGCTTAGGTGGGGCATGGCCAAAAGAAGGTTGGGAACAACTGCTTTAGCAGAACATCAGGACTTTGATCCTCAAATCATTGTGATGGGTCTGCATACAAATAATAAATATGCATTAAAATGTCATCTCCAGATATCTTCTCCTATGGAGTATGTTGTTTTTATCTTGGCTATCTCATCATGATTATATGATATCTTGGCTTAAGACTCTACAGAATGTGACTTTTTTCAGACTGAGAAACAAAGTAGTTATTAACTAGTGTCTGCTGAGGAACTGCCTAAGATGAATAACTAACAAAGCCTGAGGTGGGGGAAAAAGGTGTTTTTTTTTTTTGTTTCTTATAATAAATTCAGCAGAGAGGATCATACATCATTTTGAAATAACTTGTAAAATATTCATGCTCAAATTCTACAGGAGGTTACAAAACAGAGACACAGATATAGATACAGATGATAGAGATATATGATTTTTGTTGCATTTCTGCAGCCTTTTAATCAAATAGTCCACTCATTCAACTATGAATCACAGCAAAGTTATTTTTCAAGGATGATTTTGTGACTCAGCCCTTTTCTGCGGTGGCTGTTTTTAAAGACAAAAATGAGACAAATTCACTATTTCATTTTTTGACCAATGGCTCATATTATAAAAGAACATTTCACATTTTCATCCTTTGCACACACAAGAAAGTGTTTCTTTACATAAAGGACCATTAAAACTATTGTTTTAGAGTGTAACAATGACTTGCATAAGTGGCTTCCAGGAGGAACACCTGTGTATCAATACATGGCAAACAATCTACTATGAATATCAAAATATAAAGCTTTTGTTAAACAAAACAAAGTTTCCATCTATTTATCTGATGCAGGGCCTTTACAAGTGAATAATATCTTTTGATTTATGGCCATCAATGTTCTACAGTCAGTATATGTAAAAATTCAGATTTATCTAGCTTGGAGATTTCAGATTCATTATAAATGAGTCAGCAGCTCCTCCTTTGCTCTCCCCCACACCAGATGAAAATAAAAGATGAGATGCTTTTGATGTATGGCATTGTTATCTTTTTCATAGCATTTTGTTTGAAGATGTTGCTGAAACAATACTGAACATCAGAAAAAAAGAAACCGATGACCCATGCAACATCTTACATCAAAATGAGTACCCACACAACTTTATCGAAAAGTGCCTGACCACTCAATGCACTACGGTAAAACAATAACACATAAAAAAATAACACATAAAAACTTATGAGAATACGACCAACAGATTATGGCAGCTACATGATATCACGCAGCACACAGATCAACTAAAGTCCTCCAAAACATCCTAAGTAAACCAAAAGAGCCAGTAGCTCAAGATAAGAAACAGAAGTCATATGCAACATACAATGTAAAGACTATAACGTGTAGGGCAAACAGGCAGAAGATTAGAAAGTACATCCATTTCTTTATTATTTATTTATTTATTTATTGGATTTCTATGCCGCCCCTCTCCGAGGACTCTCCATGAGCCCCAACTAGCTGTCTGAAGACATGATGAAAACTCCTAACCATAATTTCAGCTTAGGAATTGTGAGCAACCTAGATCAAGCAAAAACCAGAAACACCAGGATTAGTACCAGACCAACAATCAAGAAGTGAACAATACCCCAAGCAAGGAGCATTGGGCCAGAATACATCTGGAACCGCCTTCTACCGCACGAATCCCAGAGGCCGATAAGGTCCCACAGAGTTGGCCTTCTCCGGGTCCCGTCGACCAAACAATGTCGTTTGGTGGGCCCCAGGGGAAGAGCCTTCTTTGTGGTGGCCCCGGCCCTCTGGAATCAACTCCCCCCAGAGATTAGAATGGCCCCCACCCTCCTTGTCTTTCGCAAATTACTCAAGACCCACCTTTGTCGCCAGGCATGGGGGAGTTAGGATATTCCTTCCCCTAGGCCATTACAAGTTATGTATGGTACGTTTGTGTGTATGTTTGGTTTTTATAATAAGGGTTTTTAGTTGTTTTATTAAATTGGATTGTTACCTGTTGTTTTTTATCATTGTTGTTAGCCGCCCCAAGTCTGCGGAGAGGGGCGGCATACAAATCCAATAAATAATAATAATAATAACTGCCAACTCTAGCGAATAGTAAACAACAATCTAATCAATTCCTTGATTGCCAGGAAGAAAACAACTCTCCCATCAACACTGACAGGACATACTGACATTTATAGACAAAGAGCGAACCACAATCCTTTCTACCACTGAAGATGTTACCTAGTTGGTGAATAAAATGTCTGCAAGAAAATAACCAACCTCAAACAGCACTAAGGGTCCACAATTTTTTGTTTGTTTGTTTCCATCTTCCTATGGAGTCTCCACAGTTTGGGAAGAGTGAGTGGCGAGGTTACCCCATCAAATGAAGGAAAAATGCACACACAATAGAAACGAAAAACGGAACCACCACCAGCCTCTTTATCTTTCATAATACAAAAAGCATACTCCCTAGAAGGAGAAAGACATTCCAGACATTAAGTAGAAAACAAAATACAACTCTTTCACAGAGAAAGAATCAAGGCATTATCTGCAATTTCTAACTAAATTGGGGGAGTTCTTGATAAATCTAGAGACAAAATGAATCTGAAGGTCCTCCATCACTTTCCAAAATGATCCAAAACTACAAAATATACATATGCATGTACACAAACCTCTCTCCAATCATTATAAGGAAATTGCACCATAGGCATGGTGATATGGAATAGAACTGGAATTTTGTGACTGACAATTCAATAAGATGGGAACACATTAGAAATAGATTTTTGTGTGGGCTTTTTTTTTGTTTGGTTTGTTGTTTTTGTTTTCTTTGTCTGCAGGATCACTCAGAACCCTGTGGAGGGGGATTGTAGAGAGGAAAGCCCCATCAAGACATGTGATAATTGCAAGAGATAATTGAATCCAACAAAATTTGGAGGAGTCATTCATTTAGTCCCAATGCAAGGTTTAGCTTCAATCAAACAGACTTTATCATTGGATTGCCAAGTCTGTTCAAACAGTACATAATAGATAAGCAAATAAATGTCACTGTGTTTATCCAAATTGAAGGCTAAAGTTCAGATGTGGTGTAACCAATGTTATGCTATACACTGGCTCACAAGAGCTATTTAGTGACTTTCCTGGAATTTTGCGAACTGTTTAACAACAGAAGATCTGTGGCTAGTGGCATTGCACAGAGGCATAGTGTGAATAGTGGCATTGCACAAAGGCAGCAACAGGCCAGCAGAACCAGTTCTTAAATATTTAGCGGTACACCACTGGATGGAACTGCACGCCACTCTACAAAACAGCTGTTACATCTATTAGGACAAGCCTTATAATAGGTTGCTATGGCAATGGCACTGTTATTTGCATATGCCAAGAAATTTTTTTCACTTGCTAAGAATAATTGAGTAAATGTGGGCTAGCCATTGGGGCTGCCGGTTTGTAAAGTCATGTGTGAAACTGACTATATAATCTTGCTTGAATTTGTGGTCCTTCGGCTGGGGATATTACTCAGCTGTCTGCTAACCAAGCCTTTTCAGGTTCTTAAATTATTAGAGATCTGTGCCTTGACCGAGTAAAAGATGGGACCCAAATTGTGCCACCTAGGTACTGATAGATTTTTCTCAACGAATTTTTCCAATAAGATTTAACTAGTCTTGACACACCTTTCCTATTTCCACCCTAGTTTTCTGGTATCCAGAGTTCAGGGCATGTCTTCTTGTTCAAAATGCCTGCAGAAACTGATAATGAAACAGAATGAGCAATTGAGAAGGGGGGGGGGGGATGAGATTTTTACCCCTACTGTTGCTGATAGTAAAGTGCAACAATGAGCTGAACATTTTTGCCCAAAAGCAAAACAAACCAACCATCAGAAAGAAAGATGTCCCTTTTATGCTTGAAAGAATATGAGCCAAGGAAGGGGAAGAGAGAAATTGTACTGTTGCACTAAGCAGTGACCTAATGCTGTGTATGTGTGTGATTGTTCTGCCACCAATAAAGAACAAAACAAATGTCCCACTAAAGGGCATACCAAATGTTAATTTTCTCTACTGGTACTAAACAATGCGCACAGGCTCCACAGAATATACCTTAATGCATTCCCTCAGTAAACTATTGTTCATCCATCCAATCAATGATGAAGCAAATTAAATTTCTGTTACTTTCTTGTACACCGAACAGAAAATCGAAAAGAAAAGCTAAATGCTTTTCAGTAATTACAATTATCTAACTTCTGCATCTTTTTCTTTGATCTTTTTTCATGTATATTACAAAAGGCATCTCTCTGACATTTGATACTTTCAGACACATTTACAAGCAAACAACAAATAACATCTAAAGCATGACTGAAACGTTAACAATTCTATTTGCACAAATGTCTATGCAGTCTTGTGAAATTATGCAAATACTACTCCAGGTCTCTTTTATGCTATATGTTATTTTCATGCAAATTGTATTACATGCACGCACTGCAAGATTCTAATTAATAAACCCTGCATTGATGAACTGTGTTTTTTCACAAAGATCAAATCTTCTAATTCTTCCAAGAAACTCTGTGGTTTCTTCCCCAAACCACAAAAACTTTAACCTTGGATCTCCAGTCAAACTCTCGCCATTTCTAAGAGGTCTTTAAGGGATGTGCATAAGCGTCCCAGTCCTACTATCCTATTGTTCTCTTTTTTCGTTACTTTTTACTTATATTATGTTTATACACGCTACTACTATCCACATGTTTGACAAATAATTAAAAATAAATAAAATAAATAAATAAACAAAGTTTAGTTTGATTATTTTTGTTTTCAGAAAATCAAAGTAGTTGCCATTTTGCTTTTTTTTTAAAAAAATATCATTTTATAACTTATACAATGTGTCTCAAATTTGGCAGGCCATGTCCATTTTATTCAGTTTAAAATGAAAATCTGAAAGCTGGTACCAATACATTCAAATACAAACCATTTACACTAAACATAAAAACAAATTTGGATTTCAAAAAAACTATACACTAGACAAAGATTTTATTCGGTTCACACAAGAAAATAATATCTAATATATATAATAACCTATTGCAACAAGACACCATAGAAGAAACAGTTAAAAGGTCAATGATTGCTTGGGGTCAAAATTTTGGATATAATATTCATCTTAACGAATGTGAAAAAATTTAGACTATAAATTACAAATACACAATGGCCACCACCCAGAAAGAGAACCAATATAACATGTTTAAAGATGGCATCTCCCTCCAGCTAGACTTGCCAAAACCTACCCAAATATGTCTCCAAATTGCTGGAAGTGTAAGGAAAAAACTGGGATATATTATCACGCCTGGTGGACGTGTGAAACTGCTAAAACCTATTGGTTAAAAATAAAAAAAAATATAGATCAAATTACTTCTTTAACCATCTCTCTAAAACGAGAATTATTCCTTTTAGGAATAGTTAGACAAAATATTAGCAAGGAAGATTATTATATCATAATTCACATTCTAGCCGCTGCAAGAATTTTGTATGCCCAGTATTGGAAACAAGAAAGAACACCTACTATCTTAAACCTTTTAATTAAAGTTATGGACTACGCAGAAATGTCCAAATTGACCATGGAATTACAAAATTGGGAAGATACAATTTTCCACCAAGTCTGGGACAAATAGTACAATTGGTTAAGGAAAAGATTTTTTTTGCAAATAATTCAAAAGGAAGATAATCCAATAAATTAACTTCTTAATGAACGATAAAATTTAAAATTCTATCTTATTTATCATATTATAAATGATGTACCTTACATGCAACATTGGAAGATCATATTTATCTACTCCCAAACAAATTTAGTATAAACCTCCAAAGTAACAAGATGGGGAATAATATATCAACTACACTTTCTAAATTTATGTTGTATTGATCCGTTATACCAGCCAAATTGCAGGTTCCTCTCTATTTCTTATTTATACCCTCTCTCTTTACTCTATCTCTTCCCAACACTATTTCCTTTCTCTCTGTTTTTCTCTTTTTATTTCTTCACTTTTCTCTAATTCTTTTTCTTATATTCTTAATATTTTGAATATTAAGTGATGTTTATGGTATATGTGCCAAATGTACTGATTTATAACCAAATTACTGTTGACTTATTTCAACTTATCTTTTCTATTCTTATTTCTGTAAAACTCAAAAAAGATAATTTAAAAAAATCTGAAAGCTTTTTTCAAAAGTTTGTTAATCTTTTCATTATTTGGGTGGACCAGGTTGCCATGTAGTCAGGTCTTTCCAGAAAAAAACCCACCTTTCTTTCCATTATAGTAAAAAGAAAGAAAGAAAGAAAGAAAGAAAGACAGACAGACAGACAGACAGGAAGGAAGAAAGGAAGGAAGGAAGGAAAGGAAAGGAAAGGAAGAGAAAAGAAAAGAAAAGCAAAAAGAAAAGAAAAGAAAAAAGAAAAGAAAAGAAAAAAAGAAAAGAAAAGAAAGGCTTTAGGTCATTCAGAAATACAGAAAATAGAATAACAAAGTTGAAATAGACCTTGTATGTCATCTAGTTCAATTCTCTGCACAAGCAGGAAACTCTATACCATTTCTGACATGTGGCTATCCAGTCTCTTCTTAATACATATAGTGCTGAAGCACCCATGATTTTTAAAGGCAAGCTATTCCATTAGTTGAAATTTTTCTCCTTATCTCTAGGTTGAATCTCCCTTCATCAATTTCCATCCATTTTTCTTTGGCTGGCCTTTGGTGCTTTGGAAAATAGGTTGTCCCCTCTCCTCACTGTGATAGCCCCTCAAATATTGGAACGCTGCTATGATGTTATCCTTGGTCCTTCTTTTCATTAGACTGGCCATGCCCAGTTCTTGCAACTGTTCTTCATCTGTTTTAGCCTTCAGACCCACAATCATTTTTATTGCTCTTATCTGTATTCTTTCTAGAGTCTCAACATCATTTTTATAGCATAGTGACCAAAACTGAGAACAGTATTTTAGCTGTGGCCTTACAAAAGCTTTATAGAGTGGTATTAATACCTCACATAACCTTGATTCAATCCCTCTGTTAATGCACTTTAGGATTTCATTAGCTTTTTTTTTTACTGTTGCCAAACACTGCTGCCTGATATTTAATTGATTCTCTACTAGGACTTCAAGATCCTTCTCACAGTTACTATTATTAAACCAGATTTCACCTAATCTGTAGATGTATTTTTATTTTTTCTTGTCTAAATGTAAATCTTTAGTTGTCTCTCTGTTGGATTTTCATTTTGTTAGATAGGGCTCGGTCTGTTGAGATTCATCTCTATCTTGAGTCTATTATGTTGGCTATTCCTGCCAACTTAGTATAAGATGCAAATGTGATAAATTCTATTCCCCCATCTAGTCATCTATTGAAGAGTACTGGGCCTAAGATAAATAAATCTGTTTATTATAAGCCTTCATTCTATGAAGGGAAGGATAGTATATTAAATATGCAAATATGACACAAAGACAAGATTGAAAATCATAATTGCCTATCTTTTTTGGTCCATTGACTAATATCAAACAGAAAGCAACTTTGTCAGACCTTTTTCTGCTTGTGTCTATATGGCAAAACAATATCAGGGCCTTGCAATCTATTTTTCTCACTTGATATAAATCTGGCAATGGAAATTATTGTCACTAAACAGAGGAAGCAATGGTCTTGCCTCTTTTCATGTGTGCCCTTATGTATATATGCCAATGCCGCCGGCGACTTACCGCTGGCGAGGGTTGCGGCGTGGGACGGGGGAAGGAGGCCGCCATGTTGGGGGCGGAGCCTGCGGCCCCCACGTCATCCCCGGGGGCCGCAGTGCAGCATTTGGGTGCGTGGTCACCCACTGGACCGGGCAGGAGGGAGGCAGCCCTATAAAAGGGGCTGCCTCGTGGTGCAGTGCCTCCTGCCCGCTGGCGCGGGACATCTCTTGCCCCCCGAGCTCGCCGGAGGACGGAACGGCGAGGAGGGACCAGCGCGCTTTTCTCCCCGTCGGGAGGATTGGGGAGCGCGGCTTCTGAAGCCCCTGGGATCGATGGCGATCGCCGGGGGCAGCTCTGGTTACGGGGGGCCGGGGGCGGCGGCATCCGGCGCCCGTGCACAGGCTGTTCGCCGGGCGCCGGTCTGGATGTCGGGGTCGCGTCTCCTGCTTCGCTGTCGGCGGCGCGCAGGACGGCGCCGGCGAACAAACTGCGGGATTCGCCTGTTTGCTTGCTGGGGAGAGGGGGGAGGGGGTCAGATGGCTGCCGTGCCGGCGCCCCTCCCCCCCCACCTTAGCCTCGTGCATATGGCGGCAGGGCGCGCGGGGGTTTCAACGGCCTGCCGGCCGGGTTGAGGTTTCTGGGGCCAGTGTTCCGCCGGGCGGTTGATCCAGGGCGCTTACAGCCCTGCCGGCTACGCGCCTGGAGCGCTTCGGTTCGGGGAGGCCCGGGCGAGCGCTAGGGAGTGGGGCGACGGCGGCGGGGAGGCCGTTCGACCTTCCTCCACGTGGTTGGTTTCCTTTTGCCGCTGAGTTTCGGGGTCAAGACTCTGCGCAGGGGGGGGGTTCTTGCCTCCCGGCAGCCCCTCCCCCATTAACACTAGCCGGGCGGACACTGCTTGGGGCCCCCGTTTTCCCCTGGTAGAGGGGAGATCTACAAGATTATGCCCCTTGCTAGTGTACATTAGTACGCAGCGTTTGCTGTGAGCCGCCCCGAGTCTTGGAGAAGGGCGGCATACAAATATAATAAATTATTATTGTTGTGGTTATTATTATTATTATTTTTATTAATTTTATTATTTTTATGATCATTATTGCGTATAGAACAGTTCATAATGATAGTGATCGGTGAGGAGCATAGTTCCAGCTGTGGGCAGAAGTTGTTTGGTTCACTGAAACCCACAGGATTAATTTTGTAGAGTCACGGTAGCCTGGATTGGGGGAGGGGGATTTATTAATTGGTCATAGAATTACGGTTGGTTTGTCCCCCCCCATTTCCTGACAAAGGGGTGATTTCTTGATTACAATGCTAATATTGACCTATTTCTTCACCGATCTAATTTTGCATATAGACAATTGGGCAACCCAGTTATTAGATAAGATGCATTTCGTTCTTGACTGATTTATTGCAGAATGAATTATAAACACAAATGATTAAGGTAGTGATTGTTATTAATCCCCTAGAATCAGGGGGAACTTACATGGGAGATATGGATGAATGCAGTGGTTGAGGGATCTAATTCCTCCCCTTTTAGGGATCTTTAGCTGATTAAGTAGTTGGATTAATTGAACCACTGGGTTCAGTTTTATTTAATATATTATTAATTCATTCTATTGGTTTAATACTAATGGGGGGTTTATGGTATACAAACAGAGGAACAAGGCTCGTGTATGCAAGCTAATGATCTGGGATAGGCCAAAGGCTGGGTTTTTTAGCTTGCTGGATGCATAAAGAGTTAATCAACGCTACAAGGATATATATATTGTCGGTAGAGGGGGGCGACATGCAAAATTAATGAATTGTTATTATGGTTGTTACTACGGTTGTTATAAAGGATATATTTTAATTTTAGTTTATGAGTTATGAGCTAGACACCAGTAATTCAGGTGGACAGCAGCATTACTATGCCCTCATTGCGAGGAACGGGATTGCCCTCATGGCGGTTCCCACCTTTCCCCAGTCAGGGCAAGGCCTGGAACACACACACACACACCCTGGCGGTAAGCAGGCTAGGCCCAGTCGCTCACTGCAAAGGATTGCATCTCTAGCAGATTGGAGGGTGTCTGTGGGCACTGTCCGCTTGGGTGCCTTGGGTGTTGTCGTTGTCATTGTTATTTAGTATTTTATGGTTTTATTGAAGGAGTGGTCGATCCTTGGGCCAAACGTTCAGCAGACGTGGGCAGGGGATCTGCAGTAGCTGAATTTAACCATGCCTAGGATAAACATATCCATTGTACGATAGCGTACGGGACAGAGTGTGGGGGTAGACTGGATGGACCATGGGGTCTTTTTCCTGCCATCAATCTTCTAGGTTTCTCTCATTGGCCACTTCGGCTCGGGCACATGGTCTATACGAGGTACCTGTTGACCTTATTACATGGGGAGGTAGTAAAATTGGCACTGGACGTTTGGGCGATGGGGGGCAAATAATCAGGATACTCTGAACCTGTTGTAGGCTATGGCAGTTCCATTCGGGACAAAAACCATAAGGAGAACCAGACATTGGTAAGAGGGTCATTACAGCAGGGAAGCACTTCTGCCTTTATAGGATGTTTTAGGGGTTAAGGCACTAATACTCCCCTAGACACTGGGGGGTAGGGCTCTATCACTATATGCATGGCTGTTGGTTGCTCCTCACTACTAATGTTCTGAATTTTGCCACGTGTCTAAATGTCATTTTGTACTGGGGGCTGTAACAGTACGGGTGCAGTCGGTAAGCAGGCCTTTTCTGTACCGACAAAACTGAGAGCTCCTATTAATATCATAACTACAGCCAGCAGATCCCCAGGTCTTTACCATGCCGAAGTTTGGAAATCTCCTAATCTCTGGTTAATCCACTCGGAAGTAAGCAAGGGGGAATCCAGATTGTGGGGGCAATAGCCTGGCGCTGTGTGAAGGGTGCTGCGGCCGACATGTTGTGAGCCGCCAGAGGTCTGGGGCAAAGGGGCGGCATGATGATTGCATAAATGATTAAATAAATGAATTAGTCAGTTTATCGCAGCCCCCTTTAGTTGTTCAGGGAAACGGTGTAGTCATTTCCCGGTATGGGGGGCTTGCATGATCGCAAGTTTTCCGGTCATCTGAATCAGACTCACGCTTAAGTTGATTTTACCTTAAGATGAGTTATTAAGCATTGTATTCATTGTTTCAGGGAAGAATACTTTATGTAATGTTATTATCGTCAGCTATATCGAAGTGGGTGTGTCAGGAGGTTATCATGCATATTATTTTATATTGATTAAGTCATGTTGGTCAAGCTTATTCATGCGCTAACAGTAAAGGAGGCATTTGCAGGGGCCTTTGCTTATCTGCAGAAATTTCTCGCAACTATTCTACTCCCTGGGGGAGCGAGCAGGGCCATGGAGCATAGTGGCTCGTCTCTCAGGCAATTTAAGGCGGAAGAAGAGTATGGTGACTGCCTGAGAGGAATACTGGAACATGGGGCTGCGACTGCGGCACAGCTGGTTCAGCGGCGGGGAAGCGAGACAGCAACAGAAGGCCCAGTCTGTTAACAGGGAGTATGTGCGCATGGGCAGGTGGTTGGCATGGGCGTGGGCACAGGGTACCCAGAATGGTGGGCGGCGCCATCGCTCAAGCATAGGAGGGCAGGTGTGACCACACGGTTACACGCCCTCGTATAGGGGCAACAAGGGGGGCTTAGCTCTCCTGACAATAGACCCGGTGGCTAACTATTTGAGGACAGGGGGAATGATCAAGGGATGGTCCAAGGAAAGGACGTAGATGGGGAGAAATTAGTACGCCGCTATACATTACCAGTTTCAGGGGCAGCGGCATTGGGTGGGACCTAGCTTCTCACCCAACGAGGCAAGGCCGTTTCACTCAACAGCCAAAACTATGGCCTCTGGGACACGGTGGGTATGCAAGGTGCTGTCATGGTCGCATAGTAGTGGATCAGGTACGGTTCCCTGGGCCGGGAAATTGATGTTAAATTGGGGGCTGTGGCAACCGCGTTGGTTGTGCTCGGAGTCTCCAGTAACGCTGATGGTGGATTTTCACCGTCCAGGCGTATCTAACAGGACAGAGGCCTGGGTGTGAGGGACTCAGTCCAGGTATAGCGAGGAAGCCAGGGATTGGTCCCCTTTGTACCATAAGACGGGCCTCCACTGAGAAATAACAGTGGGGGCCGTTTCAGGAGGATTGGCTGGATATCGGGTGGTATTCCCTCAGCAATACTGATTGCGGTTTTCAGCAAGTTCTCCGTGAAGTAGGGAATACGGTGGCGGAGCGAAGTCAGTGGGTTTTCATGGCGTAGATTTGAGCACCTGAGTACAAGCGTATTTGGGAGCGGGTGGCTAACACTGTCTTGTTATTCTTATCGTTTCTCTAGGTCCTGGCCCTGCTCCACTTTATTACGTGCAATGTGCGACGGAGCTGCCCTTCCTTTGCCCACAGTAGCGAACTGCGGCCACTGCGTGGCATGTCGGCTGGATGTACAGCTGCAACATTATCTTCAGGAATGTGGAGGTTGCTGAGTCACTGGGGCTTCAGTGGAAGGGGCTTGAGCTCGGAGGTCTCCGTTGAGACGGGCCTCTCCCGTTGGGAAAGTGGGGAGCTGTGAGGGGCCGGACCCTGATTGTTTGGTGTTGCACACTGGTGGCAACTACCTGTTGCTGGTGAATTGGGAAAAGTGGCCTGACACACGCGTGTGTACCATGTATTGCCACGGAGGTGCTGGAGGTATGCCAAGTTGCCCAAGGCGGTGGAGAATGCCAGGTAGAGAGTTAACAGGGCAGCGAAGGAATGGGTACTCCAGACGGGGGGTGGAGTGTTAGGTCACCCCAACATCAGAGCATCCCAGCTAGCTTTATTCAGAAGGGACAGGGTACATTTGACAGACGAGGGGAATGACAAATTCATAACGGACCTGCAGAGGTGCCTGCACATTCATGTGCAGGGGGGGGAGCAGGGGGAATAAATTATAATTTCACCCCCTGCTGTGGCCGAAAGGGGGCGGAAATGGGTGTAAGCAGCAACTGTGTGATCTCCTTTAGGGGCACCTCTACTGAGGTGAGGGGCGATCTCCTTTTCGGATTACAGGGCTCGACCGGCTTGGGTTCGGGGAGGGGGTCGCTCCTGTGGCTCGCTGCCTTGTGCGTATCAGAGACCAGTGGCGAGCCATCCCACACGCCGTGGGGGCATGGCATTGGGCAGGGGGCAGGTGTAATCTTACCTGACCCTGCACCCAGGCAAGGAGCTTTCGCCCTAGAGTTGCTCAGTGGAGTTTGTTGGAAAGTTAACTCCGCCCCCATTTGATTTATGCACCTTTGCAGGTCACGTGGTTTAATTGGTTAAATGATTAATTTGAATTTGGTTTAATAAAAGTGACCCTATTTATACCCACACCTTTGTGTCCGACTGTTACTCCGCCTGCGCCACAATACACAGATACCATTTATACATATGGAGATATCTCTTTCTCCTATTGTCAGCATTCCCTGCAGTTCCTCAAACAGCTTTTAAAAAGCTGCTGGGCATGTTGGAGCATTTTGTAGTATTATGTGAGCCTTCCCAGAAAGCCTGACCAGATGAGCTAATTCTATTTTATTGTAAGGCTACATTAACATAACCTTACAAGTGTGAAAGTACAAATCTCCCGCCGTCTCCTTTCTTGCCAGAAAAGCTAATGAGAGTCACCATTGAGCCTTTTTCTCAGCCCATTATGCAACTGTAGGCTATGCCCTCTCTTATCTGACTGTTCCCTAGGCAACGTCTCCTCCACTCTCTCCCAGAATCAGTCTCACATAACATTACATTATATGGCAGTAGTACTCTAGTGGAAATTAATGGTATAACACTTTTGCTCTTGGTCTACAAGTCAGCTCTTGGGTAAACTATGGAAAATCACTGTATTCATTCATTCATTCATTCATTCATTTATTAGATTTGTATGCAGCCCCTCTCAGAAGACTCGGGGCGGCTCACAACAACAGAACAATACAAATCCAATAATTAAAAACAATTTAAAACCCTTAATATATATAAAAAACCATACATCTCATAAAAACCATACGCAAAGCGAGAACGGCCCAGGGGAATCAATTTCCCCATGCCTGACAGCAGAGGTGGATTTTAAGGAGTTTGCGAAAGGCAAGGAGGGTGGGGGCAATCCTAATCTCCGGGGGGAGTTGATTCCAGAGTGTTGGGGCCACCACAGAGAAGGCTCTTCCCCTGGGTCCCGCCAGACGACATTGTTTCGTTGACGGGACCCAGAGAAGGCTAACTTTGTGGGACCTAACCAGTCATTGGGATTCGTGTGGCAGAAGACGGTCTTGGGGATATTCTGGTCAGATGCCAGATTACATGCATAGTGAATAAAAGAATTAAACAACCAAACAATAAAATAAATAATGAAATTAATGAATCATGGATCAAACTGCAAACATCACAATACAATCTTCACAAATGTGCACATAAATGAAAAGTGCCCAAATTTCAATATAAAATAATATTTGGAATATGTTTTAAAACAGAACATTCACAATCTGAGACCCATCTAGGAAAATATTATCACAATTTGATAGTATGGTGGGAGATCAGCAAGATAAATTTTGTTTCTCAATATTCATGGGCTATTTTATCTGAAATCTTCAATCCTCACAAACTGTGCTTCTGGAAAAATTAAGTGCATTTATTTCTGCTTAAATTCAGATGTTATAAATCACTCTACTCCTGGGACTCACCTAGGTAGGTAGGATCTACTTTATATAAAATTGCCCCATCAGAAGACAGTCAACTCACCGGACAAATTATTGTTCTATTATATATTTTTTGTTTCTAATATATTTTGACTAGGATAACATACAGTGACCAAAGAGGCAAAGCAACATGACATTCCTTAAATCTAAAAGTTATCATTTCAAATTTGAGGAAGGTATATATTGCAAACTTAATATATCCAAAATAATTTCAGTAGCTAACTTTGAATGCTATTTTTGTTGATTAATTCCACTTACTGAATTCTCGAAGTAGACTGGGGTGGGTGGGAAGCACTGATAGTGTATTACTCTGAGTCTCAACTCTGAGTTTTTCCCATTGAAAGAAAACAAAAAACATGTTTTGTGGCTATTCAGAAATAACATTTTCTCTGGTACCATGCTACTCTGTTACTGCCACTTTATCTGTGACAGTGATACATACAGTACATCTCAAAGAATTCAGAGAGGGCTATTATTTCAATGCAGCACCTGAAATAAGATGAAATTCTCCAGAAAGGAAAACAAGACAGTTTCATCTCCCCAGTTACTTCAGTGACTTTCACTGAAAACTCATTACATTGGAGTAATTGTCTCTAGCAGATATCACCCCATTTTCACTTAATGTTAAACTTTTTTCCCCAAGCTTTTTGTTGGAAATCTAGATTTCTAGCTGTCTGTCTTCGATTTTAGAAACCTATCAGAAGTCCAGAAGACTGCTTCAATAATTTCCCTTGTATACTTGAAAATGGGATGATCCTTTGATTGAAACAGTGAACGACTGCCTAAAACAGTGATGGTGAACCTATGGCATGGGTGCCACAGGTGGCACACGGAACCATATCTGCTGGCACGTGAGCCATTTCCCTAGCTCAGCTCCAATGTGCATATGTGTGCCACCCAGCTGATTTTTGGCTCACAAAGAGGCTCTGGGAATGTATTTTTGGCTTCCAGAGAGCCTCCAGGGGGGAGAGGGTGGTTTTTCCCTTCCGTGGCTCCAGGGAAACCTTTGCAGCCTGGGGAGTTTGAAACACGTTCCTACTGGGCCCACCAGAAGTTGGAAAACAGGCCATTTCTGGCCTCCAGAGGGCCTCTGGGGAGTGGGGGAAATTGTTTTCGCCCTCCCCAGGCATTGAATTATGGGTGTGTGACAGTGCGCGAGCATGCTCTTTTGGACCTGAGGAAAAAAAGGTTTGCCATCACTGGCCTGAATTATGTTCTTAGACCTGACTTTTTAATTAAATTATTTGGATTTTGAGGAGAGCCTTCCTTTTCTTAAGATAGTGGCTCTGACATTTTAAAAAATGGGGCTTCAAAGCTTTCCAAAAGATACCACTATCACATGAATGGAAATTGAATAAATATGATGACTGAAAATGCAATGAACACCTAACAGCCAGATTGTGTTACAGATAGTTCTTGACATAGGATTGTGAGTGAGCCTGTCCATTACGATTGTTAAGTCATGATGCTCATAATATCGGTTAGTCACTTGATTAATCTTATTTTACAATTTTTTTCATGGTGGTCATTAAGCAAATATGGCAATTGTCTGTGGAGATTTTCAGTGATCCAGGACATGTTTGTCCCAAAGGTGCTTTTTCAAGAGGAACAGGACTTTCTTGTTTTCTTTGAAGACAGGATGAACATTAAGCTGGGTGGAGAACTGTAGGGAAAGTTAGTATCTACAGTTTGTAACCAACATGCCTCTGTCAATAAATTGACAGAGCCTTCTCCCAAGTTCCAATAAATTGATAAATTTATTTATCAAACAGAAAAACAGCAATATTTTAAATAAACAAATAGTGTGAATATAACAAATAAACAAATAAATAAATCCACAGGATTTTTTTAATGCATGAGCCATACCTTTATGTATAAGTTAAAGGATCTTCTTTTTTTTAACAATGAACCAATATGCACTCTGGCATACTTCTTCCACTGCCATTTGATATTTTCCAATGTATCTTCAAGACTAAAGTGCCAAAAGCTGTAGAGCTACAGCATAAATTTCTGTAATCACCAATATTGAACAAGGCATTCTAAATGAAAATTCTGCAGATGGTTCAATAAAAAGAAAATTAATACCACAGAAAACAACACACTTAATAGTATTCCAACATCACCTGAATTATAATAAGAGGGGCTTGAATAATATCAAAAAATTTGTCAGAGTATCAGCTGGAATACCTTTCTTCCTAATGGCCCTTATGCTACATTATATGAAAAAGGATAAAATGTTACAATGAATAAGGAGCAACAGGAATTTTTTAAAGAACCAGTTGTAATTATTGTTTTAAATTTCCCTTCTGAGAAGTCCGCTTTACTTTCATTTATTTCTTCAGACCTCTTAAGCCTGATAATTTGGTTGGCTATGTCTAATTTCACTTATGTTTTGTATGCTAATTCCCCCCCCCCCCAGTTTTAGCAAAAAAACCCCAACCCTATTTCCTTGTGTATCATTTTCATACACTCTATTTATATTGTTTGCCTAAATCTTCATAATTCCAGCTCAAAACAGATGCTCTTATTAATCAGTAAGATTGTGATGTTTAGAAGAAAACATGAAAGGGGTTTTTAATCTTAACTAAAAAAGAATCACCTGAAAGTGCAACTATATTAAAAGTCAAGATCTTTTGGAATGTAATTAGAGGCAGGAATCAAAGAGAAGATAATTATGTAATTAAAATTGCAATGGTATGTTCATTCCAGGAAACAAATTTCATTTAAAATATTAAAGCTCACTTCTGAGTAAACATAAAAAGGCATATACAGGCTGTGGTGTATTAAACTTTTCAGCAACTTTATCCAACCTGGCCAATGATAGGAAAAGAAGAAAAATGTAGCCTATTGGAATCATTCACACAATGATGTTTAAATCCTTCCCATCCTCTACCACTCAGTCAGAACTGAAGAAACCTCTTTGATGAGAAGTGAAGTGTCTTCAAGGAAAAACAAAGTCCAGTTCACTTTTGAAAAAAAAAATGTGTCAAAATTCTCACATTCAGGAATTGCACAGGATACATCTAAATGGTGAAGTTGAATACTTTTCTAATTTTTGACAATGATAAGTAAGAATGCAAACAAGAAGACATCAGATAGTACTTGGCTTACAGCCATTCATTGTTCAAAGTTATAATACTGTGTTCAGTTCTGGAGACCTCACCTACTAAAAGATATTGACAAAATTGAACGGGTCCAAAGATGGGCTACAAGAATGGTGGAAGGTCTTAAGCATAAAAAGTATCAGGAAAGACTTAATGAACTCAATCTGTATAGTCTGTATAGTCTGGAGGACAAAAGGAAAAGGGGGGACATGATCAAAACATTTAAATATGTTAAAGGGTTAAATAAGGTTAAGGAGGGAAGTGTTTTTAATAGGAAAGTGAACACAAGAACAAGGGGACACAATCTGAAGTTAGTTGGGGTAAAGATCAAAAGCAATGTGAGAAAATATTATTTCACTGAAAGAGTAGTAGATCCTTGGAACAAACTTCCAGCAGACGTGGTTGGTAAATCCACAGTAACTGAATTTAAACATGCCTGGGATAAACATATATCCATCCTAAGATAAAATACAGAAAATAGTATAAGGGCAGACTAGATGGACCATGAGGTCTTTTTCTGCCATCAGTCTTCTTTGTTTCTATGTTTCTATAATGTTGTAGAAAAGAATGATTTATGACTGGTCCTTTCATTTACAATCATCGCAGCATTACCAGGGTCAAAAGTTGGGTTGCTATCAGTATGGTAGGCGACTACACGTTGGTAGTGGCTGCCAGATTGCACAATTTGCACGCGACCGCTCCAGTGCCGGTTCTGTGATCTTTTTTCTTTAATTTTTGGTATTTTTTGCTTCCTGCACATGCGCAGAAGCAAACTCTTGGGAGGGGATGCTTGCATGCATGAGATTTCGGTGATTTTTTTTGCTTTTGTGAATGCACAGAAGCAAAACAAAAATCACTGAAATCTCACACACATGCATATCCCCTCACAAGTTTTTGGCACATTTTTGCTCCCTGTGCATGCACGAAAGCAAAATTATGCCAGAGGTGTTCCCATAGCATGTGTGCACATGCGAGACTCCTCATGCTGTGTGCACAGCGCACTGATAGCAGCAGTTAAGAGGAATCCACCCCTGCCATGGTCACATGATCAAAATTTGTGCATTTGGCAACCATCCATGTATTTATGATTGCAGCATCTGGGGGGCTCTTGATCACTGTTTGCAACTGTCTTAGAGGACTTCCAACAAGCAAGATAATAGGGAAGGTGTACTTGCTTTAACAATCATATGATTTGTGACCACAATAAAAAAGCAATCAAATTAGTTTAATTACCACATAGTTTAGCAATGGAAATTCTCTTCCCAATTGTAATTGGTAGAAAGTTTAGGATTATCTATAGTAAAAAATGTTGTCTCACCACCTGATGCATATAGCTCAGTGTGCATGATGAAGTTCAAGATACTAGAATCTTGCATCACAGTACCCTTAAAAATGCATGACCAATTTCCTGGGTAATTAGATAGACCCACAAACAGTATGCATCTTTATAACTATGCATTTATCCATTTTGTAGATGCATTAGCTACAGGTATAGTAGCAGTTTACTGGCCCTTATAAAATAGATGGACTCAAGATACTGGCAATCTCATAAAGTTTGGCACTCCTGCTAAATTTTAAAAAAAATGGCTTCAATACTTCAAAATGTATGTATGTATGTATGTATGTATGTATGTATGTATGTATGTATGTATGTATGTATGCATGCATGCATGCATACAGATAGAGAGAGAGATAGAGAAATAGATGATAGATGATAGAGAGTGATAGAGAGATAGAAATAGAGATGGATACTGTAGATATATATATATATATACATAGATACTGTAGATATATATATAGATAAGTTACCCCAGCAATTTTCTATTTTGGAAGGAATGGTTTCAAGTTACAGAAATTGATTGGTTTGAAAGTTAATCTTTTTATCTTCTAAACCAAAAACATTTCTTACCTAATCTTTTTGACATTCAGATGTCATCACAATTGTATTATAGAATTAGAATTAGATACAAAAATGCAAATATTTAAACCACAATAATTGCAGAGGTCTGGATGACAAACTATCATAATGTATAATAAAGACAAGGTAATGCATAAAGGATATTCCTTGATTTCATTTTACACAGGAAGGGAAACACAACCTAATCCAGATACAATATCCTTCACAGAAGTATAAAAATAATATTTTAATCTGTCCTTAAAGTAAATACTGTAGATATATAGTATCTCTATATAGAGAGACTCTAGAAAGAGTGCAGAGAAGAGCAACAAAGATGATTAGGGGACTGGAGGCTAAAACATATGAAGAATGGTTGCAGGAACTAGGTATGTCTAGTTTGATTGAAAGAAGGACTAGGGGAGACATGATAACAGTGTTCCAATATCACAGGGGTTGCCACAAAAAAGAGGGAGTCAGGCTATTCTCCACAGCACCTGAGGATAGGACAAGAAGCAAGGGGTGGAAACTCATCAAGGAGAGAAGCAATTTAGAATTAAGGAGAAAATTCCTGACAGTTAGAACAATTGATCAGTGGAACAGCTTGCCTCCAGAAGTTGCTCCAACACTGGAAGTTTTTAAGATGTTGGATAACCATTTGTCTGAAGTAGTGTAGGGTCTTCTGCCCAAACAGGATGTTGTACTAGAAGACTTACAAGGTCCCTTCCAACTCTGTTGTTGTTATTATTATTGCAGCAGAGGTGGAGTAACGACACGGACAACAAGAGCTGGATTTTAACTGGGTCATTTTATTAATTAAATTTGCATAATTTATTCAAATAAATTAGCATAAATTAGCGTAATTAACTATAACCCTAACAAGGACCCGCAGGGTCGAACAATTGCTTCTGGGGCGGAAAATGACATCAGAAAAACTTCCAGGGCAACTTATGGGCATAGCTCCATGCTGATCCAGGTTAGGGACCACGCCCTCACCTGAGTCACTGCCATGCACCTGCATGTGGGAGGTCCCACCTTCTAACCCCTACAAGGGGAAGTAAATGGGCGGGACCCAAAGACAGGTTCCCCCCAATTGCTCAGGTCGCTCAAACCACAAGCCTTTGGAGAGAACCTGTCAATCATCCCCAAAGATGCCCAACAGAGAACACGCAGTTGCTAAACCACCACCCAGTTTTCCGCCCCTAACCTGCCTACCCAAATGACCAAAGGTAAGCCAATTAACCTAAAAGGGGCGAAGCACCCCCTAACCCCCTAACCGCCTATCCCTTGCCGCAGTGTGGAATAGGCGAAAAAAACGGTCGCAGAAAACGCCGAAACTGCCAAAAATTCCTATTCGGCCCCCCTATGGGCGACCCTCATCAGCACACTGAAAGATAGGGAGGGCTGGTGGGTGTTTGCGTTGTAAGCTGTCCAGAGTGAAAAGGAGGCCCTGGACCCTGCTCAGCCCTTTTATAGGGCTGGCAGGCTCCGCCCTGGCAGCATCATCGGGTAGGCCGAAGCCACCCGAAAATTGGCCGAGATCTCACGAAATCTTGCGAGATCTCGGCCTTCCAAGATGGCAGCGGAGCCGAGGGCCGTGTCTCCCTGCCCCTGCCGCAAAACGGGCCGGGGATGAGTCGCCGGCCAGGTATTATTATAAATAGCATGAATAATGTGAATAATGTGGACTTTAGCTGCTAAAGTAGAACATTCAGTTGAGTAGAGAATAATTCCCTCAGCACAACCTTTTCAGTACTTAATTATATTAATCAATAAATTAAACTGATGTGCTGCTGAATAATTTTGACTCCTGGCAATTCTTAACAAAATAAAGTAAAATATCTACTGTAAGAAAAGTCAAAGAAAACAAAACAAAACAAAGTGCTAAATAAAACCTCCAAAATAAGAAAAGGGAGGAGGATTAATAAATGAAAAATGTATTCCACACCAGAATGCATCTCAATAATTAAGCCTACAAAAATAGTATATACAGTAAGTCATAATAAAGAGCAAATTATGATAATTAAAGTTCACATCCTAAACATTCTGTGAAAGATGAATAATGTGTTTCTAGAATAGCATTACCCAAGGGGCCCGTCTAATTTATAGACAATCGTCTTTAATGAGTAGGTATAGGGATTAAGACACCCCTAGAGGTTTCCTAATGCCAAGCCAATTGAGGATGTGTTGCTCACAATCATATCTCAGAAGAAGAGGCTATAATATGGAATTTGCTATTATCTGTACCAAGGACCCATATAGCATCACACTTAGATTATATTTAACATCTCTTGGTGAGGTGGTTGAACATTAGATACAGATATGCTTATGTTCTAGTATTGTGAAATGGACTGACAATCATCAAGTTAGTGATATTTCCCCAATTATGTGCTCTGTTTGTACCAAAATAAGACATCCCCTGATAATAAACCCAATCAGGCTTTTGAGTGCATGACAATAAGGCCAAAAGCTTATTTTAGGGTTTAAAAAAAATAAGATAGCATCTTATTTTCAGGGAAACATGACATCACCGATTTGAAGACTTTTCCCTCTTGAACTCTGTCTGTCATGTGCCACCATATAATTTATATCTCTGGCCCGATCTAGTGGCCTGGGTCAAACACCAATCAGTATTGTTTGAAAGTTGACCCAGCCCTTTAAAAATCATCTACCCATCCACCTTCACTCCAAAAATAAGTGTATCCTGGGAAGCCAGACTCCATTTCCTTTAGCATTCAGAGGAAAATAAAAGAACCATGTAGAATTCAGCCTAATCATGTCCATCTGAGGACAAAAATACATACACACAGCATCGCTGGTGAGATTTAGATTTCTATTCATTTGTTAATTGTTATGCTCACCATCAACTGAACACTGCCTATTTTGTATTTTGGTTCTTATTATATGTATTTCTATTTTTCCCAGGTTCACGCATCCTGTTCCATTGGAGGGTAGCTGCATATTAAGCTGCACACAGAGAAGCCTGTAATAAAGACAGAACATTTTAACTATGATAAGAAAAGAATAGTGCTAGTCTCCAAGACAGAGGCCTTGTATTTTCAGATCTCCAAACTCAGCTGCAGGAAATATGACTTTAGTAACCGAGTAGTTAATGCATGGAACTCACTATCTGACTCTATGGTATCATTACCTAACCCCCCCAAACTTTATCCTTAGACTATCCACTGTTGACCTCATCCCTAAGAGGTCAGTAAGGGGTATGCATAAGTGCACCAGTATACCTACTGTCCCCTGTCCTAATGTTTCTCTCTTACTAGTGTCATGTACAGTGATCCCCCGCTCGTTGCGAGGGTTCCGTTCCAGGAGCCCCCGCAACGAGCGGGTTTTCGCGAAGTAGCGATGCGGAAGTAAAAACACCGTCTGCGCATGTGCAGACGGTGTTTTTACTCCCACAGCGCTAGCGAGGAGCCGAAGATTGGGGGCGGGGCGGCTGTTTGCCGCCGGCATGGAGGGCTTCCTAGCAGCCCCCCAAACCCGGGTTGGGGGTCCGGGGGGCGCTTGGTATCGCCGGTTTTGAGCTGAGTCCGGAAGCGAATTCGCTTCCGGACTCAGCTCAAAACCGGCGATACCAAGCGGCAAGGAACGGCTTGTCTCGGCGCTTTTGAGCTGACAGCTCGAAAGCGCCGAGACAAGCCGTTCCTTGCCGCTTGCTATCGGCGGTTTTGAGCTGAGTCCGGAAGCGAATTCGCTCCCGGACTCAGCTCAAAAGCGGCGAGAATGAACGGCGTGGGCGGGCGAAGGGCGGGCGGCAGCGAGGAGTTTGCGTGGGCGGTGGGGAAACTCCTCGCTGACGCCAGCAAGAGGGGGAAGACCCAGGGAAGCCGCTGCCATCTACGCATGCGTGCCCGGCACGCATGCGTAGATGGTATTTTTGACTTCCGGGTTGAAAAATAGCGAAGTACCCTGTTCGCAATGGTTGGGGACGCAATAAACGGGGGATCACTGTATATAAACATTGTTATAGCTCTGTATATTACCAATACGTACTTGACTGACTAACTAACTAACTAACTAACTAACTAACTAACTAACTAACTAACTAACTAACTAGCTAGCTAGCTAGCTAACTAGCTAACTAGCTAAGTAACTAAGTAACTAACTAAGTAAGTAAGTAAGTAACTAACTAACTAAACAAACAAACAAACAAACAAACAAACAAATAATGACATGGTAAGTCTACTTATTAATGGTTATAACGTGTAACTGTAGCTCTACAGTTTTACACATAATCGAGTATAAACAGTCATATTGGATGGCATACTTTTGTTTAGTTTTACTATTTTTACTGAAAACGATGTTTCATCAACTGCAACAGAACATACTTCCAAACAAACAATCCTATCTCTAGAAGCAAATTCTATCTAAAGTGGATTTTTTAAAAATAGTTTTCATTTTTGAAATTTATTTCATAACTTCAAAGTTTTAAATGGTTCAGTCACTAGGAAGACAGATAAGCGAGCAAATAATAAAAAGAGCCACATGGCACCACCATAAGGAGTGTGGGTGGGAAGATTAAAACTGCAGCATTATTTCTTGTCTAATGCATGTCTTTTCATTGCACCTCCCAGACGCTCCTTCCATCACTTCACTCTAATATTTCTGCGTAAATCACCCACATGAAGTTCAATAGGGCGATCTTGAAGAAGTAAAGTTGATAAATGAAGCCTCTCACTTGCTAGTGGACAGTAACATAATACCAGTAACTGCATGCTAAATCTTATCTGTGTTTGAGAGAAAGTGAATGACATTACTCTTTTATTCCTCTTATATTCTGATGTGTTGCTTGAGAAGAAACAGCAATGTCCACCTTGTTGTACCACATGTAAGTAAAGAACCCTAGGAATGTACAAAGAGTTCAAGAGTTGTAAACCTAATCCTACCTAGCTTCTGCTCTGGCAATCTCACACTACTTACCAGAGCTTACAAAACTTTTGCCAGACCCATCCTCAAATACAGCTCATCTGTTTGGAACCCATATTGCATCTCAGACATTAACACCCTTGAAAATGTCCAAAGATACTTCACCAGAAGAGCCCTTCACTCCTCCACTCGAAATAGAATACTCTATGAGACTAGACTTTCAATCCTGGGCCTAGAAAGTTTAGAACTAAGATGCCTTAAACAAGATCTAAGTATTGCCCACAAGATCATATGCTGCAACGTCCTGCCTGTCAGCGACTACTTCAGCTTCAACCACAACAACACAAAAGCACACAACAGATTTAAACTTAATATTAACTGCTCCAAACTTGACTGTAAAAAAATATGACTTCAGTAACCAAGTTGTCGAAGCGTGGAACTCATTACCAGACTCCATAGTGTCATTCCCAAACCCCCAACACTTTACCCTTAGATTATCTACGGTTGACCGATCCAGATTCCTAAGAGGTCAGTAAGGGGCGAGTACAAGTGCACTAGAGTGCCTTCCGTCCCCTGTCCTATTGCTCTCCTATATATATCCTATCCCTTTCTTCTATTCCTATATCTCTTCTTCTATTGTTTCATTGATATGTTCTATTACTATATCTTCTTTTCTCTTATTTCTTAGATATATTTTACTATGAGTATCTCCTCTATAACCTTCATCATGTATTTTACTATGTGTATATAGATATATACCCACTAAAACCCTCATTGTGTATTGGACTAAATGAATGAATGAATGAATAAAGGAATGATTGAATGAATGAATGAATGAATGAATGAATGAATAAATAAATAAAAAAAATTTGAGTCAGATCAAAAATAATTTTCAGCCAGTTTTTGGTTCCACGGGGAATCAAGAGGAAACTTAAATATAAGCAGGAAGATGATGTTATTTCATTACTTGGGATTCAATACACACAATGGTAGTATTTCCAATACTGGAGGTGTATATTTGACATGCTAAATAACTATTTATGTGATATCAATACCATCCCTATTGACCTCTCCCTCTATTACAGATATCACCAACCCTTCCCTCCATTACAGATACCACCTTTTCCTCTTGATACAGGATTCAATCTTCTAAAAGAAGGTGAATGAAGGGATAGCTTCTGAAAAATACTCAGAGGAAGTCAAGTGGTGAATTAGCAGTCTTTATTTCCCTTTAGTCAGAACAGTCAGGTTAAACAGATCGGTTAGAGTATAGGCAAATTCTCTCTGAGGGAAAGTGGCACATCTTTAACTATGTATAGGCTTCACAAATTAACAAACCTTATCTGACATAGTAACAAGTCTCCCGCCAGAACAAACAGCCAATCAGGAGACAACATTCAAATATTGAACCTTAGGAACTCTCTCTGCATATTTAACAGCTTCATAATGGGCCGAGGTGTTGCAGTGGTTAGAGTGCAGTACTGCAGATCACTAAAGCTGACAACTAAATCTGCAGGTCAGCGGTTCAAATCTCATCACCAGCTCAAAGTTGATCCAGCCTTCCATCCTTTCGAGGTGGGTAAAATGAAGACCTGGATTGTGGAGGCAATATGCTGGCTCTGTTTTTTAAAAAGTGCTATTGCTAACATGTTGTAAACTGTCCTGAGTCTAAGGAGAAGGGCGGCATTTAAAAAAAAATGAAAATCAAAAATGGAATTGAATAGCTAATTTCTTTTTCACTTTGTTTCAGAGGTCTTCAAACCTGGTTTGAAGACTGAGGTTACATGGTCTTCAGGCTAATTGTCTCTTTCTTTTAAGCTAGCACAGTTGGCTGCCAACCAACAAGCAGGATTTCAGCTGTAATCTAGTGCAGTAGTTGGTGGCCCAACAGTTGGTGGCAGGGGAGAGGGAAAGGCCAACACATACATGTGCACCTGACCACCATTCACACAAGTTGAATTGCACGTGGTGATGGCCAGTCATTTGTGTAAGTCAACTGTGCATGTGTGCCAGCCACTTACACATTTTGATGTGCGTGTACTTATGCACCAGCCAGGGATTGGAAATCTAAAGATATGCAAATTCAGACACCACTTTTCAAAAGATTCAAAAGAATCTTTTTCACCAGTTTCTTAAGATGGCAAGTGTACATATAGTCTTAGGCTTGGTACAGGACAAGACCAAGGATATGCTAAGAAGATAAGAGATAAAGTGAGGTGGAATCCAGAGTTCAAAACATGGCATAACAAGTAAACATGATGGTCCAAAAATTGTTCTTGGTTATTTCTCTTGAGACTGAGGCCAATAAATAAATAAAAACTGAGGGGTATTATTCATTGGTGTCTAATGCACGGCTGACGGTTTAGCGCCAGCCGAAATTACCTGCGGGGCTGGGAGACGCTGCCGGCAGATCTTCTGAGTCCGGACTTCCGGGTTCCTTGGAACCCGGAAATTCGGCTTTTGGCAGCGCGCCAGGGCAGCACGCTGCCTGTTGGGATTTGTGGGAGGTCTTGGATCGCCCTATTTAAGGGCGATTTGGACAAGACCTCCCCCTTGCCTGGGCTCTGAATGCGAACACCCGCCCACCCTCCACTATCAACAGTGTGTCCTAAGGAGGTCGCCTCGGGGCCGAATAGGAATTTTTTACGGCCTCCCCTTTAGAGGCGGCCGTTTTTTCGCCTATTCCACACTGAGGGTATGGACTGGATTGGTTAGGGGGTGCGGCGCACTTAGTTTATAGGCCTCCCTTTGGTCATTGGGGTTTGGCAGGTTAGGGGCGGAAATGGGCAATTAGAAGCAACTGCGCATGCTCCTTTCGGGCATTCTTAAAGGGTGATGGACCGCCTCTCTCCAGGAACTAGAGGTTGAAACAACGTCGGGGATTGGAGAGAGGATGTCCATGGGAATCACCGGATCCAATTCCCACGGGGATTGGAGGGTGGACTCCTCCCACACGACGAAGGGGCATGGCCTGGACCCAGGTGAAGGTGGTACCTTCACCTGGGTCAGCAGGGAGTTTTTGCCCAATGTTGCCAAGGAATGTTATGGTAGGAATTTCCGCCCCGTTAGTTTTGGCCTCTGCAGGTCCTTAGTTCGTTCTGAATTTAAATATTGAAATTGGCGTATGCAAATTTATGCAAATTTATTTAAATTTATGTTAATTCAATAAATGACCCATTTTTAATCCACAACATGTCTCAGCGTCGTTACTCGGCTTCCGGGGGTAATTGCTAACTAACTTCTTGGTCAGTGTATCTGTTCTTTGGAACTCTGCTGCTGTACCTTTACAGCTCTATCCATGCTTGGTATTCAGTGGGTGAACTTCGCAACCTATGGAAGGATGCAGGAAAAGATCCAGTGCTGAAATCACATTTTAAAAATTACCGGTTCTGTGGATGTGGCTTGATGGGCATGGTAGGGGAAAGATACTGCAAAATCCCCAATATGGGAATTAAGGAGAAAAGGCATACAGATAATTGAACAGTTATACGAAAAGGATGGGAGGATTAATAAAGATGAAATAGAGAGATGCCTTGGACCAAAAAATTGGTTACAAATTAATGCAATAAGCATGCATTTAAGTAAAAGGGAAAACAAAGAAATATTCCTCAAACAAGAAACAAATCTAGAAAAGATATTAAGAGAAAAGAGTAAGAATATAAAAGTACAAGCAAGTAATATATATAGGGAATTATTACAAGCAGAGGAGCAAGTAATAAAGGAATTGACGAGATATTGGCAGGACGAGCTAGAAATTGATGAATGGGATTTGGAAGGCATAATTGAAAATATTAAAAGAATTAAAAATACAAGAATAAGAGAGATGAGAAGAAAAATGTTATACAAATGGTATTATACACCAGTACAATTAGCGCGCTTTCAAATGATGATAAAGGGAAACTGTTGGCATGGATGTAAGGAAAAAGGAGTATTTATGCATATGTTTTGGGAATGCAGCAAAGTCCAAATATTTTGGAAGCAAATACAAGTGGAAGTGAATAAAATTATGGGAAGTAACTGGGAAATAACTAAGGAAGCAGCATTATTAATAAAAAATAGTGAGGTAAAAGAATACAAAGAAATTAAAACTGCAGCAATAGAAAGCGCCCAAGCAACTATAGTGCTTGGATGGAAAGATGCTAACAAATGGACGATGAAAAATTGGTGTAAGTACATGGTGGACTACATTCTCTATGAAGTTATGGAAATTAGATTACACAACTACAATGAAGAGAAATTAGCAGAAACAATGAGGCGGTGGGAAAAGGTTAAAAATTATATATTAACAATATCATTAAGCGATGCAAACATTAAAAATAAAATTAAATCACTTTATAAAGAATGAATAATGTAACCCAGAAAAGAAGTAAATGAAGGATATAGAATTGAATCTTCCTTGGTGAAGGGTTTTTTAATTTTCTGTTTGGTGATGGTATTCACTTTTATGCTTTCTGTTTTTTGTAAAAATTTCTTTAAAAAATCAATAAAAATTATATATTAAAAAAACAAAAAAAAACAAAATCCCCATTCCCTCCCCACTTCAGAGAAAAGATACAACAAAATCTCCATTCCTTCCCCACTCCAGGGGAAGGAAATTTCAAAATCCCACTCCTAGAAGAAGGATATTGCAAAATTTCCATTACCATCCCACTCTGAGGCCAACCAGAGGTAATATTTACTGATTCTCTGAACTGCTCAAAATTTCCGCTACTTCTCGGAACCTGTCAAAATCTGCTGGATATCACCCCTGAAAAGATCTTGAAGGTTTGTTGGACCTTTCTCAGCCAGAGTGGAATTACTGATCTCAGCATTGATTTCAGCATTGCCTCCAGGACTATTATCCCTAGAAACCTTTTACTCTACTATCTCCCTTTAAGACAACAGAATGAGACCATATAGTAGTAATGAAAATATTCTTCTTAACTTCCCAGCAGCTCCTTCCACCAACAGTGATGCTATTCTTTATAAGCATTTACAGAGATGTGCCTTGGAAGAAGGATTATTGACTCTAACAGGAGTTTTTTTAAGTAGTAGAGATGATATGGAAAAAAGCCAGAATTCAGCTATCTTTTAAGATCCAACTGTGTTTTATTATATTTTATTAATTGCAGTAAAGAAGCCTTCAGTAAATCCTGACCCAGAAGATCTTCCATTTGAGTTTAGCAGTCCTCAAATTATCTGAGACGAAAAATAGTAAATAATTCATTAAGAAGGATGCTTGCTTTTATTTTTAGTGAATTATACCTAAATAAAACACCTCACTCTGGGCTTCAATTAATGACTTATAAGCAAACAATTTTGACTGGACTGGAAATAATAAAGCAATGTCTGCTAATAATTCCCTGTCATTTGTATTATTTCCATGGAAACACTCCAGCCAGTTTTGGATCAGCAGCATTTTGGAAAACAAAATTAACTTGAGAAAGTACTAAATATTTTTAAATGGATGGAAAATATATTATTTAAATTGTGCCGATAAGAAAATCAAATTCCTCCCTCTTGGGGGAAGAAAACAGTGATGTACTCCTACTGGAATGGCTAATTGCATGTAGCTATGCGGCTCTGCCGTGCGCGTGAGGGATCGAGTGTACTTTTGCTTCCCACATGTGTGGGGCCTAGGGGGAAGAGCCTTCTCTGGGGGGGGGCAGCCCTTTGGAATCAGCTCCCATCAGAGATTTCTACTGTCCTCCCCTTCCATAAGAACTTGGAAACCTATCTATGTCACAAGGCAGGTGATGGAGGAGATTCGTTACCTACCCCAGTTCTCAGGTGACAAATATGATGCGTGCTGTGGTCTGGATGTGAATGAATGATTTTTAATGTTCTGGGGTTTTAGAGTAGTTTAGTTATACAGTGATCCCTCGATTTTCACGATCTCGTTCTTCGCGAAACGCTATATCGCGATTTTTCCCACCCGATGACGTCACTCTCTTCCTTCCTTTCTCATCTTTCTTTCTCTATCTCTTTCTCTATCTTGCTTCTTCCTCTCTCACACTCTCTTCCTCCCTCTCTCATCTCTTTCTTTCCTTCTCTCTCTTTCTCTATCTCTCCCCCTCTTGCTGGTGGGTGGCAAGTGGCGGGCGGGCGGGCGAGTGGGGGCATCAGCGAGGAAGACCCAGGGAAGGTTCCTTCGGCCGCCCAGCAGCTGATCTGCTCGGCAGCGCGGCAGCAGCGAGGAGCCGAATTGGGGTTTCCCCTTTGCGTGGGCGGCGGGGAAACCCCGATCTTCGTCTGCTCACTGCTGCTGCGCTGCCGAGCAGATCAGCTGCTGGGCGTCCGCAGCAGCAGCGAGCAGACGAAGATTGGGGTTTCCCCGCCGCCCACGCAAAGGGGAAACCCCGATCTTCGTCTGCTCGCTGCTGCTGCGCTGCCGAGCAGATCAGCTGCTGGGCGGCCGAAGGAACCTTCCCTGGGTCTTCCCCGCCCCCACGCAAACTCCACCATCTGCGCATGCGCAGCCATGAAAAAAAGGGTGCGCATGCGCAGATGGTGTTTTTACTTCCGCAACCCTACATCGCAAAAAATCGATTATCGCGAGGGGTCTTGGAACGGAACCCTCGCGATAATCGAGGGATCACTGTATTAATTGGATTCTAGGTCTGATATTGTATACTGTTTTCTATTGTGTTGTGAGCTGCCCCGAGTCTTTCGAGAGGGGCGGCATATAAACCAAACCAAACCAAACCAAACCAAACCAATCTATCTCGCATGGGGACACACATGCATATGCGTTTTGGTGAGGTTTTTTGTTTCCCTGCATGTAGGAAAGCCAAAAAACATGCCAAAGCATACGCACATGTGTGCCCCCGTGCAAGATTTTGCTACTTGCACAGATGCAGAAAGAAAAATTGCCCTTGATCCCACACTCACGCACCAGAGCCACGGAGCTGTGCACAATTAGCCCCATCGGTAGGAATCCATCACTGGAAGAAAGCTATTTTTTGCTATTATTCAGAATAATTCTTCTGTTATGACATTGAAGTTAGATTTCATAACAGATCATGCTTGTCAGATCTCTGTGCATTTTTCATAGAACTCCAGGTAGAACCTGGTATACAGCAGGGATCCCCAAACTTTTTACACAGGGGGGCCAGTTCACTGTCCGTCAGACTGTTGGAGGGCCAGACTATTAAAAAAACCTATGAAAAAGTCAAATACCAATAGAAAATAGGCGTTGATTGCTTACCTGAACGCCTCTTCTCGTACGGTGAGCGGGTACAGCAGTCACATGGGTTGCTCATGTCCAATCCGGTGGAACTGAGCCTAGTATTAAAAAAGCTTGCCGGATCCGCCCCTTCCCCAGAATTCGCGAATCCATAGACTAGGCTCAGTTGTGAAGCTCTGTAGTGTTCAACTCTCATTGTTAGAGGAAGAAAGATATAGAAAGGTAAAGAAGACACATACAAGGGCGGGAAGTGACTGCTGTACCCGCTCACCGTACGAGAAGAGGCATTCAGGTAAGCAATCAACGCCTATTCTCCGTACTGAAGGAGCGGGTCCAGCAGTCACATGGGACATACCCAATAGATGGTCCCTAGGGTGGGATTAGCTTGCTATCGTGTGAGATAACGGATTGGAGTACCCTTCTGCCGAAGGCAGCGTCCGCTGAAGCGTAAGAATCAATCTTGTAGTGCCTGATGAAGGAATTTGGCGAGGCCCAAGTGGCTGCTTTGCAGACCTCCTCCAACGGGGCTTGAGTCGCCCAAGCGGCCGAGGTGGCTGCGCTCCTGGTGGAATGCGCTGTGATGTTCCTTGGAACTGAGAGGGAGGCCGACTCATAGGCCTTAGATATAGTCCCTCTGATCCAACGGCCTATTACTGTTGAAGACACTTTGGCCCCCATGACTCTGGGATGATAGGCTACAAAAAGTGCTTCTGACCTCCGATAGGGTCCTGTGCGTTGGATATAGATTCTCAGCGCTCTGGTGAGATCCAGGGTGTGCCATCTAATTGCCAAGGGATGGTCTCGTTGGAGGCAGAAGGAAGGTAGGACAATATCCTGAGATCTGTGGAACATGGAACTGACCTTGGGTAAGAAGGTGGGGTCCAGTCGCAAGACTACCTTGTCCTGATGAAATTGGCAAAGGTCCTGCCTGATTGAGAGGGCAGCCAGCTCCGAAATGCGTCGGGCAGAGGTAATAGCCACCAGGAATGCTACCTTAAAGGATAGGTACCTGAGGGACGCCGATTTTAGGGGTTCGTATGGTGCCTGCGTGAGGGAATGGAGAACCCGTGGCAAATCCCAGGATGGGTACCTGTGGACCTTGGAAGGTCTGAGGTTGGCTATGCCCTTGAGGAATTCCTGAACTTCAGGGAAGGATCGGAGAGGCTGTCTGCGGGGACCTCCTAGGACAGATGAAATGGCTGCCAGATGACGCCGGAGGGTGCTGGTGGAAAGTCCTTTGTGGAAGCCTTGCATAAGGAAGGAAAATATTCTGTGTATGGGGATGCACAGAGGGGAGAGACCTTCCTGTAGACACCACTGGTGAAACTTGGACCACGTGTGGTCGTAGATTCGATTGGTCGAACCCCTTCTGGCCTTTAAAATGACCTCCACTGAATCGGGGTCATGACCACGCAGTTCTAAATCTCTCCTGATAACAGCCAGGCGGTGAGGTGGAACCACTCCGGGTCTGGATGGAAGGAGGCCCCCTGCCGCAGCATATCCCCCGAAACGGGGAGTCGCCAGGGGTCCTGGACGGACAGCTGTTGGAGATCCGCGAACCAGGGCCGGCGGGGCCAGTGAGGGGCGATTAGGATTACTCGGGCCCTCTCGGTGAGGACCTTGTGAATCACGTCCGGGAGGATTGGAATTGGAGGAAATGCGTAGAGTAGGCCTGGAGGCCATGGACTCCGGAGGGCATTGATTGCTTCCGCTCCCGGGGATGGAAATCTGGAATAGAAGCGAGGGAGTTGGGCGTTCGCATTGGTCGCGAAGAGATCCAGAATTGGTAGGCCGAATCTGAGGGTGATTTGATGGAACAGGTCTTGATGGAGGTTCCACTCTCCTGGGTCTATCGTTGCCCGGGATAGCCAATCCGCCTGGACGTTGAGAATCCCCGAGATGTGATCGGCTAGGAGCGACTGGAGATGTTTTTCCGCCCAAAGGCCCAGCTTGAGGGCCTCCCTCATGAGAGCCTTGGATCTCGTGCCCCCCTGTCTGCAAATGTGGCTTTTCGTGGCAATGTTGTCGGTGAGAATGAGAACGTGCCGGTTGGGAATGCGAGGAGAGAAATGCTTCAGAGCCAGGGAAACGGCTCTTAACTCTAGCCAATTGATTGGCCTGGAAGCTTCCTCCGGGGACCACGTGCCCTGGGCTATCATCCCCTGGGCGTGGGCGCCCCATCCCGATAGACTGGCATCTGTGGTGATGACAAATTGATCCGGGCACCTGAACGGGGATCCTCTGTCCATGGCCGGAGACTTCCACCACTTGAAGGATCTGCGAACACTCAGTGGGATGACAATGCGTCGATTTGAGTTGCTGTGCCCTGATCTCTGAAAAGGTAACAGGAGCCACTGGAGTTCCCTAGCATGAAGGCGAGCCCAGGGAATGATGCCTATGCATGACACCATCTTCCCCAAAAGGGAAGATAGAGTGACTATGGGAACTGAAGAATTAGATAAAATGCTAGAAATTAACTCCACTATACTGAGTTTTCTCTCGGGAGAGAGAAAAACCTGGGAGGATTCTGAATCAATAATGGATCCCAGGTGAGAAATGGATGTGGAAGGTTGGAGGTGGCTTTTATCAAAGTTGATGGAAAATCCATGGTCCTGAAGGACTGACATGGTGACAGAAAGGTCTGTTTTCACTTTCTCTAGGGAGTTCCCATGAATCAAAATATCATCAAGATAACATAAAATGTGGATGGGAAACGCCCTGATATAGGCCGCCAGGGACCCCAAGAGCTTTGTAAAGACCCGAGGGGCCGAGGAAAGGCCAAAAGGCATCGCCCTATACTGGAAATGCCTGCCTTGAAAGGAAAAACGTAAAAATTTCTGTGGCATTTGGCTATAGGAATGTGAAGGTAGGCCTCAGTGAGGTCTAAGGAGACCATGAAATCTCCCGAGTGAATGGCGGCCAAAATAGAAGACAAGGAGTGCATCTTAAACTTCCTATATTTGATGAATAAATTTAGTTTCTTTAAATCCAAAATAGCTCTCCAACCTCCGGAGGACTTTGGAACCATAAATAGGATGGAGTAAAAACCTAGGCCCTTCTGACCGGAAGGGACCGGTTGAATGGCTCTGATGGACAATAGATGAGAAATGGCCTCCTCCATACGGTTACAATCTGAGGATGACCTGGGAGAAGGGCAGGAAATAAAACGTTTAGGGGGAGGAGAAATAAATTCTAAAAGAAGGCCTGTTTGAACAGTGTCAATGACCCAAGGGTCCTTGGAGGAGAGACGCCAATTAGATGCGAAATGAGCTAGGCGACCCCCTATGGGAATAGAGGTAGGATTACCATCTAGGTTTTTTTGAAGCCCTGTTAGAGGAAGCTCCCCTTTGGAAGCGAAACCCTCTACCCCTGGAGTTCCTACCTTGGGAACGAAAGCGGGGGGAATACTGACCTGGAGATCTCTGGTAGGAAGCCGCTTGATCTTGCTGGCGCCCTGGGCGACGAAAGGACTGCGTTTTGGTAGCCTTTTTTGTGGTTGGACCCAAAACTTTCTTCTTGTCCGTGGTTTCCGTGAGGAGTGGATCCAGAAGATCACCGAAGAGAAGGTCGCGCTTTAAGGGACCCTGGGATAACTGCCACTTTTGGCGAACTCCCGCTTGCCAAGGGCGAATCCATAGGAGTCTTCTTGCCGTAGTAGAAGCTGCAATAGACTTAGCAGAAAATCTAGTAGATTGCAAGGTGGCATCCGCCACGTACTGGGCAGCTGCAAAGACCTTGTTGAAGTCTTGTTGACCTCTCAAGTCATCGGGAGGAATATGCTGTTGAAGTTGGCGAAGCCACAGCAGCATGGCTCTGGAGAAAAAGGAAGCCGCTGCAGAGCTTTTAGTGGCCCAGGAATCAGCGGTGAATCCTCTTTTGAGCATTTGCTCAATGCGCTTGTCCTCTGGGCGGAGGACTTCCTCCGCCTCGCCTGGCACAGCCGCTGCCGAGTGAAGAATCTTGACAGGTTCATCCGGTTTGGGAAAGGATAGAAGCTCTTCATAGGAAGAGGAAAGTTTGTACAACTTTCTGTCCTTGGTGGAGGGATTAAGGCCAGAGGCTGGAAATTCCCACTGTTTGAGTAAAGCATCTTTAAACAACTTAGGCATAGGAATTACCTCGTTATCCTCCTGTTCCTCTGTGAAGTAAGGTAAATTCTCCTCCGGGGGATCAGTGGAAGTGGAGGCTTGTTTCTCCTGGGCCGCTAATCCCGTAGAAATTCTAGCTTTGAGGAGGAGAGATTTGAATAATTGAGAAGGAAAAATAGTAATTGGAGGAGGAACCTTTATTTGGGATTCCTCATCATCTGATAGGCCTTGAAAGGCATCCTCATCATCCTCTATATCCTCATATTCATCCTGGGAGGAATCTGAATCATCCTGAATAGGAGCTCTGACCGCTGGGGGAGAACCCAAGGGGCGGGAGGAGCGAGAAGGAGGAAGAGGTAAGGGAAGCTCATTGATGGTGGAGAGTTTGGCATCAATGGCTTTGGACAACACAGCAAAAATAGACTGGAACTCAGGAGGTAAGCTGGAAATATCAGCAGAAATGGCAGAAGAATCCCTAAAGGCCTGGGAGGATCCTGGCTGGGGGGAATCTTCAATAATATCTGGTTCCTCTGGACCTATGCCCCATAGGTTAGGTTGGGGTCTGTCTAGGTTTGGCTCATCCAGAGATAACACAGGGACCCCAGAAGGAGGAAGACTAGAAGCCTCTGGTGGGTCTTGACTACTGATTACTTGGGCCTGCACTTTCAAACGTTTTGCTGATTTGTCATGGATTTTTTGTAGGGCTAGGTCCCTTCTCTTCTCGGCCCTGGTGACCTTGGTCGAGGGGCGGGCCCCTGGAGAAGAGGAGGAAGAGGCCTGGGGGATACTAGTAATCTCATCACCTGTAGGCCTGGCCTCTCTGGGACCTTTAGTTGTGCCTCTCTTGGGAAAGGTAGCCATAGTCTGACAATTAACAGAAGACAAGGCTGAGCCAATAACTGAATAATAAGGAGAAGAATTTCAAGGACTTCCCAAGAGGAATGGATCCTGCTTCGAGGCCTCGAAGCTGCTGAAACTTGAGGACAATCTGGGCAAACCCAGAGTTCGTGCCCCCAAATCCAGCGGGGCCAGCCTCCCTAAACTTTATAATTAAGTAAACCAAGGCACTCTGGTTGGAGGCTTAGCCGGTGGAGAATTTAGCCTGGGACCCCCAAGGCCCGCTCCGGGATCCACGCGGTGGACTGAGGCCTACGCGGCTGGCAGGAGGCCAACACGAGAGGCCTAGATTTAAAAAGGGCGCGAAGGCCTTCGCGCCGAAAAAATCGCCCCGTAAATTTCTTAAAGGGGAAGCGATCGACTAAGTCCAGGAGACTAGAAGGCGTCTCACTCCGCAGGAGGTATTTCTTAAGCCCTTAAATATATTGTATACAATAAATAATCAATAATTCAATAGATTAATACTTGCACCAGGACCTCCAGGCCAAAGGATTAGAAGAATCCACAAGCGGCCGCAGGAATCGTAACCGGCAAAACCGCCGGGGGGAAACGAAACCGCAACTTCTCCAAAGGAAAAAAGCCGAGCCGCAAACGGCTGGCGCTATTGGTGCAAGTAAATAATAATGATAAAACAAATCTTACTACTTTTGAAGAAAAGGAACGAAGGGAAGGTGTTAGAATGTTGAACGAGCTATCACAATACAACCGCAGGATATGCGAACTGAGCGAATTCTGGGGAAGGGGCGGATCCGGCAAGCTTTTTTAATACTAGGCTCAGTTCCACCGGATTGGACATGAGCAACCCATGTGACTGCTGGACCCGCTCCTTCAGTACGGAGAAATAATGCATCAATTAATATATTTCCATAAATTATACTTTTCTATCATTTCATTCAATATTTTCAAGTTCAATTAATTTTCAGGCACTTAGCATTTACTATTATTAACTTTCATCAATGTTCTAAATTTCCAAGTATATTTTAAATGCATAATGCAAACTCATAAAATCATACAGTACATATCATAAACCCCTTGTTTATCATATGTATCTTCCATTAATTTTACCTATGTAATTCTATAGTTCTAAAATTCTAATCCAATTTTACCAATTAATATATCCTAATATTAAACAACACTTAAATATATCTTTTACCAATATTCCACAGTCAATCCATATTTAATAATCATCCCTCCTCAAATTTCTACCACTGTTCTCATTTCTGGGTACCTCTCCTGTCTCTCCCCCTTTTCTCTCTCATTTGTTTCTCATTTCTTCCTCTTCCTCCCTTTTTCTCTCATTTCTTCTCTCTCTCACTTCTCCTTTCTTTTTCCACCTGTCTCCTTCCCCGTGTGTGTGTGTGTGTGTGTGTGTGTGTGTCTGTGAACTCTTGAACCATTTACAAAAACAGGTGAGGGCTGGGGTTTTTTTTCTGTTATTACTTGCATGCTTTTTACCATATGCTTAAATCAAGAGTCACTTCTCTCTCTCTCTCTTTCCCTTCCTTCCTTCCCTCCCTCCATCCCTTTCTCTCTCCCTCTTTCTTTCCCCCTCTCTTTCTCTCTCATTTCCTCCCTCCCTCCCTTTCTCAACACAGCAGAGCCGTTCGCTTTCCCTCTCGGCAGGAAGGGGAAAAGGCGCCTCTCTCTTGCCTCCGCCTTGCAAGGGGGCTGCTGTGGTTGTGGCTGACCACCAGGGGGCTCCCTCCTCAGGCGGTGCTGCCCTGGCAACTCGTTAGCTTTCAAAGGGAACTGAGCATGCGCATCTAACTTTTGCCCGTCTCTGCTTCTCTCGCTCCCCAGCCAAAAAGGCATGAAGGGGGAGTGGAGGAAAGGCTTCCCCGGCATCAGTCCCCTCCCCCTGCTGGCTTGTTTTGTTTTAATTAACTGGAAGGACCAGCCTAGAAGCAGCCCCAACACCGCATGTCACTCTCCCCAGGCTTGCAAGCAGCGTCCGCCCCGTGGCACAAGGTGAGCATGGCAGTTAGGGGGTTGCTGTCGTGGCAGCAGGGGCCCACTAATGTGAAGCCCGCCGCCGCCAAGCAAAGCTGGCTGACTGGGGAAGCAGCATGTTTGAAAAGCGTGCTGCTTCCCTGGGTGGGCGGCTTTGCTGGCAGGTGCAGGGCTTGATGTCAGTGGGCCCCTGTTGCCCCGACAGCAATCTCCCAACTGCCATGGTCCCCGCCCCCAGTAACAGACAGTTAATGGCACTGGAAGTCATCCGCGGGCCGGATAAATGGCCTCAGTGGGCCGCATCCAGCCCCCGACCGTAGTTTGGGGACCACTGGTATACAGTATAAAAGAATGGCTGTGCCATTTCTGTGACTGTTCTAAAGACATACTGTATTTAGTATTTAATAACACTGTGCATTTATTTTCATTTCATTAATTTCAAAATTATTGTCCATAGCACCAGAAGGCAAGGCAAGAAACAATAGTTGGAAGCTAATCAAAGAGAGAATTAATTTTTCCTGGAATTAAGGAGAAACTTCCCAACAGGGAGGACAATTAACCAATGGAAAAGCTTACCTCCCAAAATTGTGGGCATTCCATCACTGGATGTCTTTAAGGACAGTATAGACCATTTTATTTATTTATTTAATTTATTTATTTATTTATTGGATTTGTATGCCGGCCCTCTCCGTAGAATCGGGGCGGCTAACAACAATGATAAAAACAGCATGTAACAATCCAATGCAATACTAAAATAACTTTAAAAAACCTTATTATAAAAACCAAACATACATACAGACATACCATGTGTAAATTGTAAAGGCCTAGGGGGAAAGAATATCTCAGTTCCCCCATGCCTGATGGCAGAGGTGAGTTTTAAGAAGTTTACGAAAGGAGAGGAGGGTGGGGGCTAATTCTAATCTCTGGGGGGAATTTGTTCCAAAGGGCTGGGGCCGCCACAGAGAAGGCTCTTCCCCTGGGGCCCGCCAAGTCACATTGTTTAGTTGACGGGACCCGGAGAAGGCCCGCTCTGTGGGACCTAACTGGTCGCTGGGATTCGTGCAGCAGAAGGCGGTCCCTGAGATAATCTGGTCCGGTGCCATGAAGGGCTTTATAGGTCATAACCAACACTTTGAATTGTGACCGGAAACTGATCGGCAACCAATGCAGACTGCAGAGTGTTGGTGTAACATGGCCATATTTGGGGAAGCCCATGACTGCTCTTGCAGCTGCATTCTGTACGATCTGAAGTTTCCGAACACATTTATGGCTAGCCTTTTTCTCGTCACATGTTGAAAACATGCATATGCCGTATCTATAATGTAATGCATGTGCGACACTCCCTGCATGCCCCCACATCCCATGCATGTGCATTCCCATGCTCCCACACCTCCAATTCATGCTCTTTCCCCCTTTGGAGGGACTCTGGACCCTCAGGGAGGCCGTTTCACCCACCCTGAAGCTCCAGAAGTCCGGAAATGGGCTGAAAATCAGCTGGCTGCTGGAAGGGGCGTGCAATTGCATGGTGGAGCTGATCTGGGTAATGGCTCACATGCCCATTAAGAGGGGTCTGTGTGCCACCTGTGGCATATCTACCATAGGCTTGCCGTCACAGGTCTAGACAGCTATTTATCTGAAATAGTATAGGTTCTGTTGCTTGAGCAAGGAGCTAGACTAGTAGACCTCCTAGGTCCCTTAGAGCTCATCCATTCTATTCTATTTTAAATATGGTTGGATTTAAAAAAATATTTTTCCTAGTCAGATATAACCAAGAGCATGCAACATCTCTGAGGTTTTTTTCTGGGTGGCATTCTGAGTTTAGATATTAGAACCAGCCTTTCATGGGATGCATCAAATGTGTAATAAACTTGTCAATACTGACGCAAATGACGGTAATTTATAGTTTCCTAGTATTTATGTGTATAAATGTATTTTTATTGAAAAAAAGTTACACAAAATGCATGCACTGGGAAAATGTATCTTACAAATATTTTTTGTTTTATATACACACATGCACACACATGCATATATGTGTATATGTATGTGTCATATCTGTGACCATTAGACTATCTGCATATCCCTACCAATATTGTGACATTGTCAGGCCAAAGGTAAAAATGTAAATTCAGTCACAATAATTGATTTATTAAACCAGTAAAGACCACATTTAGTGATTTACTAAATCATATTATAATTTGGATTAGCATATTGTTAAAATACAGAAATTGGATCAGATTTAGGTCATAGTACCGAGCCATAAATGCCAAGGCTCTATGAAATCCTACTATCTTGTTGGCAAACAAATTGATTGCCTTCCATCTACAGACTGAATGTCCCATTGTGGAATTATTCTTCAGTGATCTCATTTGTGCAACTTAGAGAGGGAAGAGGCTGCTTAGCATTCCTTACACATTCCTAGTTACACATGAATACATTGACTGAACAGGCTTATGGGTTACTTATTTGTGAATATAGTTTATGTGGCACAAATCACGAGAGTTAATTTTACATTAGTGAGAACAGGATTTATAACCAAATACCATGTAACTGTACATTGTAACATATGCATAGATGTGTGTGTGTGTATCTTTGTTCTCAGGGGAAAGAAGCACCACAAAAGGATATAAAGATACTTAGCTTTTCTTATTTGATAGCCTATTCAGTTTCCACAAACCATTTGCAATATAAATATATTAAATTATAGTATATTGTATAGCATATTAATATGCTAAAGCAGAAACTCATTCATATAGTAGAGAAGGTAAATTAACCTATTTCATAACAATACAGTAATGAAATGTTAGTATGCTTTTTGTGGTAGCTGAGTGTGTATATTCTTGTTTTCAAGTGCGGTAAATTAAGATTAAGTGAAAATAATTATGCTTCCATGTCATATCTATTTTTTAAAGTTATATATTATTTGTCTGCCTATCAATCACCAACTCATTCTTAGTCAAGCCAGCCTGTGATGGTTTTAGTTGCAGCTAAATGTGTGCTTTTAAAAATGTTTGTCTTCATATATGTTTCAAAGTTGTTCTGCATTGAGAGAACAGTGGTCTAATTGAACACTGTCAGAGTAGATAATTAATCATTATCATATTTAGCCCTTGGCATTATAATAAGCTGTGTGAGGCTGGCCAAGAGAAATCATGAATGTATGAAATCTGCATGGAAAAAAGCAAACTAATATTTCTGCCCAATAGGAAACTCATAGGAACTGACAGGAAAAGTAAGCAACCAACATGTTTAGCATCCTGAGAGCTATAGTGGGTATTCACTTCAGATCACAGAGAAGGAGAGGAAGGTACAGTAGTGCTGTTTACTTTTTGCATTTGCATTTTTTGAATTCAAGGAGAAGGGGCATTTATAACTGGCTGTTACAGACAATTTTATTAGCAGTTTGTTTTCAAACACAGACCAATCAGATTAGGCTGGGGCAGGATTAGACTGGGAAGTATAAAAGGCAGGAAAAAGCCATTTTAATTTGCACTTCAGATCACAGAGAAGGAGAGGAAGGTAGTGCTGTTTACTTTTTGCATTTGCATTTTTTGAATTCAAGGAGAAGGGGCATTTATAACTGGCTGTTACAGACAATTTTATTAGCAGTTTGTTTTCAAACACAGACCCATCAGATTAGGCTGGGGCAGGATTAGACTGGGAAGTATAAAAGGCAGGAAAAAGCCATTTTAATTTGCACTTCAGATCACAGAGAAGGAGAGGAAGGTAGTGGCCCGCGCGCCTAACGGCAAGCGAATCATATAACTATAAACCAAAATCAGCAAAGTTTGGTAGCAATAGGGGTTGTTGATTTTCCTGCTAAGTACTTGTATTTCAATACATTGTTAAGATGACTGGCTTGGTGCAGTGTAACATTTGTTTGGCTGTTGTCTTCCGTAGTACCTTGTGGAACTTGGAGTACTGCCCTCTTTGCATAAGGACATCTAGGTTAGATGGCGAGATCTCTAGATTGCAGTCCTTAGTTTGTAGCTTGCAGTCAGAAGTGGAAAGATTGTCCCAGCAACGTGCTGTAATGCAGCCATGTGTCCAGCCTCCACTTCCACAGCGCCCCCCGAGGAGGAGGGCTGTGTGGACAACTGTCGGTTCAGGAAGATTGCGTGCAGTTGAGCAAAAACATAGCAATTTTGGTCTCTCTGTGTCAAATTCCTATAGTGTTCTTGCGGATTTAAATAGTAAGGATGTTGGAGATATTAGCAAGGTCCCTCAGGCAGAGAATGAGGGGATGTTCAAAGGGGAAGTTGTCATAAATGTCACCAAACCATCAAGTACAGTTAGTAGAAATAAAAAGAGGACACATTTTCTTGTGGGTGATTCGACCATTAGAGGTGTTGATTTGGGACAGAGCAAGGATGTGGTTAAGGTGCTGAGGTGTCTCCCAGAGGCCACTGCCAGCAGGGACAGGAGGCGGATTACAAACATTGTTAAGACTGTGAGTAAAGGTAATAACGTTGATGTGGTGGTGCATCTTGGCACAAATGATTTGTCCCAGAGAAATGTTAATGTAGTAAAAAGAGATTTTCAATGTCTAAGTGTGGAGCTGGGTAAAATAACTGATTCAGTGACTTTCTCAGAGGTGTTACCGGTTTGTGGCCAAGAGGATAAAACAACGTGTATCAGAGAGTTTAATGTGTGGTTAAGGCAGTGGTGTAAAGCTGAAGGTTTTGGCTATGTAAGTCATGATGTCAGTAGGTGGTCTAATAGGGAGTTGTTTAAGAGGGATGGTTTGCATCCATCATATAGAGGTACCCAGGTGCTCGGTGAGGAATTCAGAACTTTTTTGGACAGGCATTTAAACTAGGTAAAGGGGACAGAGATGTAACTGATGTGGGTGATTTCTGTCCCCGACCAATGAGGATAAAGCAGTTTTTGGAAGCTTATGAAAAGGGAGCTGCAAATAATATAGATGTAGTTGTTGATGATAAGGGGCAAATTAATAACGAAAATAATGTTCTTCGGGTAATGTGCACAAATGCTCGAAGCTTGAGCAACAAGCTCTGTGAATTAATGGCCATAATATATAGAGATAATTTGGACCTGGTTGCCATAACTGAGACATGGTTTAAGGATTCTAATGAATGGGAAATATCCATACCAGGATATACACTGTATAGGAAGGATAGAATAGAGAGAAGGGGAGGTGGAGTAGCCATTTATATTAAAGAAAATCTAAAAACAACACTAATTCAAAATACGTGTCAAGATCTAGAGACTCTCTGGATTTGCATGCAAAATAAAGAAGGTTCTGACATTAGAATTGGGGTGATCTATAGGCCTCCAGGGCAATCCGAGGAATATGACAACAAGATGGTGGATGAAATTACCCAAATGGCAGTAAAGGGAGATATTGTGGTTATGGGTGATTTCAACATGCCTGATGTTGACTGGAATATCCCCAGTGCCCTTACATGCAAAAGTAAGAATATAGTAGAGGCCTTTACAGGAGCAGCTCTGGCACAGCTGGTTAAGACACCAACTAGAGGGGAGAATATTCTAGATTTAGTTTTTACGAATGGGAATTGGGTTTCAGATGTCAAGGTGGGAGAAAATTTAGGTTGCAGTGACCATCTATGTTTGTGGTTTGATGTAAAAACTCATTGTGAGCAATCCTATAATGCAACCAAAGTATTGGATTTCAGAAAAACAAATTTTAATGCAATGGGAGAATATTTAGATAATGAATTAAAGGGGAGGGATAAAATGGCAGGAGCGAGCATCCAGTGGACTGTATTAAAAAAGGCCATCTTAAAAGCCACTGGACTGTATGTAAGACAAATAACTAAAGGTAAAAGGAAGAAGAAACCGCTATGGTTTAGCAATGATGTAAGGGCTATAGTCAATGAAAAAAAGGCTGCCTATAGGAGGTATAAAGAGTCTGGAAGTATAGCTGATAGGGAGGTATATAAAATGAGACAGAAGGAGGCGAAACAGATAATATATGCTGCTAAAGCCTCAAAAGAGGAAGAAATTGCAAAATCTGTAAAGAAGGGGGATAAAACCTTCTTCAGATATATTAATGATAAGAAGAAGAAAAACTGCGGCATCACGAAGCTTAGTACCGGGAATAATACATGCATTAATGGGAATAAGGAGATCACTGACCATTTCAATAGCTACTTCTGTTCAGTTTTCTCAAAAGACACCTTACAAAATAATACTATAGAGGGATATAGCATTGCTTCCAGCTGTACGGATTCAGCTCCAGTGATCTTAGAAGCCGATGTCTTAGAAGAACTTGAACGATTAAAGATAAATAAGGCAATGGGTCCAGATGGCATCCACCCCAGAGTTCTTAAAGAACTCAGATCTGTCATTGCTACCCCCCTGACTGATTTGTTTAACCAATCCTTGTTAACAGGAGAAGTTCCTGAGGATTGGAGAATGGCCAGTGTTGTGCCTATTCACAAGAAGGGCAGTAGAGAAGAAGCTGGTAACTACAGGCCAGTTAGCTTGACATCAGTTGTAGTTAAAATGATGGAGACTCTACTCAAAAAGAGGATAAATCAGCACCTAAAAAACAATAACTTATTAGACCCAAATCAGCATGGCTTTACTGAAGGCAAATCATGTCAGACTAATCTCATTGATTTCTTTGACTATGTCACAAAGGTGTTGGATGAAGGTGGTGCCGTGGATATTGCCTACCTGGACTTCAGCAAAGCCTTTGATACGGTTCCACATAAAGAGCTGATAGATAAATTAGTGAAGATTGGACTTAATCCCTGGATAGTTCAATGGATTTGCAGCTGGCTGAAGCGTAGACATCAGAGAGTTATTGTTAATGGCGAGTATTCCGAGCAGAGTCAGGTTACAAGCGGTGTGCCACAAGGATCTGTTCTGGGTCCTATTCTTTTTAATATATTTGTGAGTGACATAGGGGAAGGTTTGGTAGGGAAGGTTTGCCTATTTGCCGATGACTCTAAAGTGTGCAATAGGGTTGATATTCCTGGAGGCGTCTGTAATATGGTAAATGATTTAGCTTTACTAGATAAATGGTCTAAGCAATGGAAACTGCAGTTTAATGTTTCCAAATGTAAAATAATGCACTTGGGGAAAAGGAATCCTCAATCTGAGTATTGTATTGGCAGTTCAGTGTTGGCAAATACTTCAAAAGAAAAGGATTTAGGGGTAGTGATTTCTGACAGTCTCAAAATGGGTGAACAGTGCAGTCAGGCGGTAGGGAAAGCAAGTAGGATGCTTGGCTGCATAGCTAGAGGTATAACAAGCAGGAAGAGGGAGATTATGATCCCACTATATAGAATGCTGGTGAGACCACATTTGGAATACTGTGTTCAGTTCTGGAGACCTCACCTACAAAAAGATATTGACAAAATTGAACGGGTCCAAAGACGGGCTACAAGAATGGTGGAAGGTCTTAAACATAAAACGTATCAGGAAAGACTTAATGAACTCAATCTGTATAGTCTGGAGGACAGAAGGAAAAGGGGGGACATGATCGAAACATTTAAATATATTAAAGGGTTAAATAAGGTCCAGGAGGGAAGTGTTTTTAATAGGAAAGTGAACACAAGAACAAGGGGACACAATCTGAAGTGAGTTGGGGGAAAGATCAAAAGCAACATGAGAAAATATTATTTTACTGAAAGAGTAGTAGATCCTTGGAACAAACTTCCAGCAGATGTGGTAGATAAATCCACAGTAACTGAATTTAAACATGCCTGGGATAAACATATATCCATCCTAAGATAAAATACAGAAAATAGTATAAGGGCAGACTAGATGGACCATGAGGTCTTTTTCTGCCGTCAGACTTCTATGTTTCTATGTTTCTATGTTTACTTTGCAAACCATGATACTCATTTACTGCTTAATGCAGAGGAATAAGTCAATGCTAATGGCTGCCACTAATTAGCTTTTTAAAGAGTCCAGTGTGAATTCTAATGTGAAATGATTGTTCCAAAGTTGGAAGATTTGACCATATTTGAAATGCATGAAAAACACAAAGAAATATAATACGGTGTTACTTGTTTGATTTCTGTCAGGATTCAGAAAAGAATGAAAGCTCAAGGCTGTGATTGATGGCTGTTCAAAATTATAATTATTTATATACTGGGTGTCTCTAGCAAGATGTCTTATGAGGCACCTGCTTTAGGAAATATTTACCCTTACCCCACAAAAAGTCATTTTGTAAACATGCTAGTAAATTTTGAGCCACAATAAGTTGTCTGTTCTCATAGTAACGAAATTGAATAACACTGCAAACATCTATTGTTGCAAAGATAGCATGTTATAACATGTTAAGTGATGTGGTGGCTCAGTGGCTAAAACTCTGAGCTTGTCGATCAGAAAGGTCAGTAGTTTGGCGGTTCGAATCCCTAGTGTTATGTAACTGAGTGACCTCCCATTACTTGCCTCAGGTTCTGCCAACCTAATAGTTTGAGAGCATATAAAAGTGCAAATAGAAAAATAGGGATAACCTTGGTGGGAAGATAACAGTGTTCCATGCGCCTTCAGCATTTAGTCATGCTGGCCACATGACCATGGAATCATGATCAGACAGTACTAGCTCTTCGGCTGAGAAATAGAGATGAGCATCGCCCCCTAGAGTTCTGTATGACAAGGATGTATGTGTGAGAGAAACCTTTACTTTTACACACACATACACGCACACACACTCACACATTAAAACTAAGCTTTTCAGATATGTCAATCAAAACTATTTAGCAAGGATCTAGACATCTCCAAAGTACATATGTTTCAGGTTAACAGTTACTTATGTATTTAGTTATTTATATCTCACCTTTATTTTTTATTTTATTCTTTGCAAATAATTCAAGGTGGTGAAGATATACAACATACCTTCCTCATGAAGTAAATTCTAAGAGCTATAGACTTCAATTCAATATCTTCTAATGACAGCATCATGAGTTGATCATAGCCACATACCATGTACTAGATAGACGGCATTTTTCAATTGTTGCAAGAAAAACCAAGCCAGGAATGAAGATAGGAAAAGTGAAAAGGACACACAGAGAGTGTAACACAAGTAAGGAACAACTAATTATTATTATTATTATTATTATTATTATTATTATTATTATTATTATTATTATTATTAATTAGATTTGTATGCCGCCCCTCTCCGTAGACTCGGGGCGGCTCACAACACAATAAAACAGTTCATAACAAATCTAATAATTTACAATTTAAAATATTTAAAAAAACCCATTATTAAGCAGACAAACATACAAACATACCATAGGTAAATTGTATAGGCCCGGGGGAGATATTTCAATTCCCCCATGCCTGACGACAAAGGTGGGTTTTGAGGAGTTTATGAAAGGCAAGGAGGGTAGGGGCAGTTCTAATCTCTGGGGGGAGCTGGTTCCAGAGAGTCGGGGCCACCACAGAGAAGGATCTTCCCCTGGCGCCTGCCAATACCCATTTCAACATTTCTATATTTTCTCATTTAGGTTCTTTTTTTTTTCAGCCTTTCAGATGTGGATAGATTTACTGTTTCAGTAAGTTTCATATAAGTTCTTGAATAAGAACATTGGAATTTAATCACTGTTGACAATTGACCATGAAACCTTTTTCCAATGCCGCCACTTTTCTTTTTTATGTTATGTGCAGTGATAAATTCTGCTTCATATTCTGTTTCCATAGCTTTGTACTAAGAGTGGATACTATTACATAATTGGAAACTTAAGCAAATTAAGATGCTAAAATGGATTAAAGCTGCTTGCTCATCTCAGTTATTATTCAATTTACCATAAATAGGTGGTGGAAGTTTTCTCCTTGAAAGCACTAAAATCAGGTCGTACCTGAGTTTATTTTCTAAGGACATTTTTCCCCACAGGGTTACTATAAAAAAGAGCCAAAGTTAAAACATTGAATTTGTTCTGTCTGGGTCCCCCCAGACGCCAACACCAACCAAAAAGAGTATCCAGACACACTGGTAAAAAGCAAAGGCTGTTTATATAATTCAAAGCAAACACAGGTAACAAAAACTGTTCTTACAGACAGGAACACTATGAAGCTTCACAGAGGTTTCACGAAGGCCAGGCAATAAAACAGGATTCTTGCTGGCAAAAACAACGCTGTGGATAATAAAACCCATGCCTCCCCCAAGTCTTCCAGACTTCTAGGCCACAAGCCAAGATCAGAGACGCGGAGAATCGAAGCAAGGTCACAGGACTCCTAGTTGATAACTCTCCACAAGACTGTAAGGGCGGGCCTGCCTTTTCAACCCTGCTGAGGAGAACCACACCCAAACCCAGCTGTTGCCAATTCAGGGATGGAAATACCTTTCTAATTGGCCCCGTCTTTGAGCTGCACGTCGCTGCCTCGTGTCTATTATAGCCTGTGCATCTTCATCCAATGAATCCAGGCTACTAGCTGGGGAGAGCCCCCCACCAGGGGTCTCAGGCTGCTCTCCCTCCTCCTCTTCCTGATGTTCCTCTCCCCCGTCTGCCTGGTCCTCCCCCTCCTGTTCACTGTCCTCCTCCTCTGGGCATGGATCCGGCAGAGATCCAGCTGGTCCCTGAGGAGCCTCAGGCTGAATCTCAACAGAATTTACCAAACATAAATGTTCTATTTATTGTTCGCTTAATGCTTCATTAATACTTTCAAGAGGCACATTCAGAGCAGGAAATGTCTCATACTGATGATTTGAGGGCTTAACCATAACAAGCTACCAGATTCTGGGTTCACGACAATCCTTTGTTCCTTGCTTTAGCTATGTGACAGAAATAATTGCTTATAGTTTCCATTTATCTGCTTCTTTAATTCCTAAATCAACTTCAACACTTGACTCAAAGGTCTGTAATTAAATGCCTCAATGAAAAGCGATTATAGCATTGCTGACTAAAGTTGAATTGTTCAGGGTTTCTATCAATGCAGTGTAAATTTAATTCTTTAGATCTGATTTGGGTATAAGTTTTAATATATAGCAGCTTAAAAGGTTGTATAGAAAGTATGGAGGTACAGAATCCTTTACCAGGATTAGAGAAAGGAAAAGGAGAGAGAGAGAGAGAGAGAGAGAGAGAAGAGAGAGAGAGAGAGAGAGAGAGAAGAAACTACTATGAGAAATCAGAGTTTATGTAGTCCTCTCACACTTTTATTGATTGCTTGAAACATTATTCCTTAAACATCGCAGCATAATTCTAATATGTGTAAAGTTGATAAGTGTCCTTAGGTAGTGAAAAATTGTAAGCATGAATGGAAGCCATGACATTTTCTATCGCTCTCTCCTCAGACATATTTACCAAAGGGCAGGAAGAAAAAATATTAACTACAGTCGTAGAATTTGTAAATTGTAGATCTGACTCTGAGAAAGGATAGGTATGAGGGGGGACATTATTCATTTCTAAAAGGAATAAAATATTCCTTTTATTTTTATTCAAATTCTTCCATTCTGGACAATGAAAAGCATGAGAAAGAAACACAAAATAACTCCACTTGATTTTTTTGACACACACGTACAGAGAGAAAGAGAGAAACATACTCATGCACACATATATGAAGAGGCAATAGCCAACACAATCTCTGGAATGTTTAAAATTTATTTGAAACTTCTAAAAAATTACCGAGCTTTCATCAATCCCTATTGACTTCATCAGAGTATTAAAATCACCATTGAAGAAACACTTGCTTTTATATAATGCTGCTCAATTTGGTCATTGTGTGCGTAAGGGCCCTACACCCTTTCTCCCCTCCTGTAATTGGCGTTGGGTCTATGTTGTTCTTCATCCTCTCCATCTTTCTTATTCTGGTGCTCTTTTGGCATGCTCTCTTCCATGCAGTTGAGGTTTACTATATCTTCATTGGGCCAATCTCTACCCCTATTGGGGAGCAATTTTCCAGGGTCTCTATTCAACCCTAATGAGCCATCCCCCTTAAGTCTTTGCTGGTGTCTTAACACCTGGTATGCTGGTGATATATCACTGTGTCTATTAAGTGAGTTGTTATTTGAAAATCAGGCTTCTTTCATGAGACAGTCTTCTTTTGTTTCATCACGAGCCATGACTTTGATCCTCTTGGAAGTTAAACTCATGACATTGCTCCTCCATGTCTGTCCAAATCTGGGAGTGCTATTCCTGGGATTGGACTGCTAGTTTGTGTTAGTGCACCCTAGTTTTTAGTAGTTTTGCCGTTTCTCCTATATGATTGATTTGCCAGGAAAACAACAATAACATATAACTCTTCCCTGGTACAAGATGAGAGGAGGAGAACCTGTGGTCTAGAGATTAAATCTACTGCCTTACAGGCAGACTACCCAGGTTCAAATTCCAGTATGGCTAGCTGATGAGAGCAAAATAGTTTAAAATAGATTTAAACTAATCTCCCTTCCTTTTCATTATTGGAAAAAATATGTTACACATATACACACACTCATGTATGCATGTACGTATGCATGTATGTTATGAAATAGATTCTACTGTGGTAGTGTTCCTGACATTCATTCTCCTTTCCTTTCTTGACCCTGTCTTAAAGGGTTGAGATTATCATAGGTTTTGCTCATACAGCACACTTTATCTTTAAATTATATGTATTAATGCTGTTCTGTTCGGGTCGTATGTGACCCGAAGCCAAGTTTGAGTCCCTGTAAAAAATTTTCCCTGCATATCTGAAACTTGAAATTTCATGACTATTTATCATTTCAGGGGTTCTCTCTATGAGAATTTTTTTGGGGGGGTGGGGGGCTTAGTTTTTGCTGGGCAAAAAAAGTTACAAATCTTATGTTCCCGGGTCACCCTGACCCGGACCGAAAACTCTTCATTTGCAGTGCTTATGTTTGGTCTTTTTGAAAGCTTTTTTCACTTGGAAAGTAGTCTGAACATTTCTGCACACAATGATATGAAAATTGAAATGAAAAAAGTAAATCTTATTGGTTTATTTTGCGGATATAATGCACGCCCCCCCCGTTTTTGTGAAATTTTTTTCAATTTATGGATAGTTTTGCTTGCAAAATGCATTCTATTTTACTAAAGTTGGTGTGAGATTGGTAGCTTGAACATTTCTGAATATAAGAAAAATATAAAGGAACTGAAAAAAATGATTCTTATTGGTTTTTTAACATCAGAAATAAGGCCTCCCCCCCCCCCCCTTGGCTGCTTGCAACCATTTTCACTTTTTATTTTTTTATGCTCCAAATCCGAAATATTCTTTAAAATCTTAGGCATTCATTTACTCAATTTAACAATGCTGATCATCAAAAAATATTTTTGGGGTGGTGGCTAATTGTTTTCTGGGCAAAAAAAAATCATAACTTTGAATCTGTTTCTGTTCGTATGTGACCGGACCAAAAATAATTTTTTTAGGTACTTGAATTTGATCTTTTTGAAAACTTTTTCAACTGGAAAACTAGTTTGAACATTTATGAACATAATGATATGAAAATTGAACTGGAAAAATTGAGACTTATATTTTTATTTTGATCAAAAAGCCCCTCCCCCCATCCTTTTTAAATTTCGTGTCAATTTCTATTTTTTAAGGCTACAAATCCCTAAGGAATTTTCCCCCAAAAGGTTTGATATACTAAATTGAACATTTCTGAATATAAGAAAAATATAAATGAACTGAAAAAAATGGTTCTTATTGGTTTATTTTTGCCACAAAAGGGCCACCCCCCCCTCGGCCTTGCTGTGTGCCATTATTGTCACTGTTTATACATATTTGTCTAGAAATATTTGGAATATCCTTTTGAAAATCAACCACATTGTAGCCAGAGAACTAATTTTATGAAACAAATCCATTTTACTAAAAAAAAGTATGTAAGTTTGAAATTAACAGCATAATTTTTATATAAATTGAAATAATTGAGGCATACTTTATGTGCAAAATAAACCAATATGCATCAATTTTTCAAGTTCAATTTTCATATCATTATGTTCAGAAATGTTCAAGCTACCAATCCCACACCAACTTTAGTAAAATAGAATGTATTTTGCTAGCAAAACTATCCATAAAGTGAAGACTATTTAAAAAAAACGGGGGGGGGCGTGCATTTCATCAACAAAATAAACCAATATGCATCAATTTTTCCAGTTCAATTTTCATATCATTATGTTCAGAAATGTTCAAGCTACCAATCCCATAGCAACTTTAGTAAAATAGAATGCATTTTGCAAGCAAAACTATCCATAAATTGAAAAAAATTTCACAAAAACAGGGGGGGCGTGCATTATATCCGCAAAATAAACCAATAAGATTTACTTTTTTCATTTCAATTTTCATATCATTGTGTGCAGAAATGTTCAGACTACTTTCCAAGTGAAAAAAGCTTTCAAAAAGACCAAACATAAGCACTGCAAATGAAGAGTTTTCGGTCCGGGTCAGGGTGACCCGGGAACATAAGATTTGTTATTTTTCTTAAACAGAACAGCAGGGTTAAACTTGGATACTTTTAAAAAGCCAATCCCAACATAAAAAATGAAACAATTCAGTTACAATGCTAATCACTTTATTCAACACAGTCCTAACTCTGTGAATGCTCATGGGAACCCGAGATCTTATTTAGTGTAAGAATTCAAACAAATTGGATCCAGAGCTATGCAGAATTGGGAACTTGCCTTTTGTGTTCCTGACAATAGGGCAGCCTAGAATTGTATTAATTTGAATAAAGTGAACTTGGCATTTCAAATCTCACCAATAAACATGGATAGGGCCTGGAAGGGCTCATTCTGTTGCATTCAAACACCAGTATGGTAATAGGATTTTGTATCGAATTGCATAGGATCTTGCATCCTGCTTGTCAATAATGAAAGAACAGAGCTTAAATAATGCAATGTTTTATTTATTTATTTTAATTTTATTATTTAGATTTGTATGCCGCCCCTCTCCGCAGACTATAGGTAGTCAAAGGGAGTTGTTCCTTTCCAAAGAAACAAAAAGCACTTTGATGGTGCCAGATCTGAGCAAGTGAGCAAGTGATACTAAATTATACTAAAATGGCATCAACTTTGTGACTTCTACCTCTGCTATAAATAAATCTAAAATGTGTGTAGCTGCTTCTGATTTACAGGTGACTACACCAGTATCCTATGCATTAAAATAGTTCAGTTAATTTCTCAGTAAAGTATGTCTGTTTATGTTATTTCCTGCACATTTTACAAAAATGCATTCCATTAAAAATAAAAAGTAAAATTTAAAATTAAATTAAAATTAATTCTAATTTTAATTAAAATTAAAATAAAAAAAATAAAAATAGAAAATGTTTTCCATTACATTATGTTGCTTGCCATCATTTTCTCAAATTAGTTACTGTTGGGACAGATCAAACTGAAACATGATTTTGATTTGCATCGAAACAGGTAAAAAAAAAAATGCAGATCAGAGCTGGGTTCCAGATTCTCCTGATGCCGGTTCGCTCAAGAATGTACTGCGTATGCACAGTACTAAAAAAAAAAGTTTCTGCGCCTGTGCAGTAGAAAAATACAGGATGGCAGCACCACAGATGCCGCCGAAAGAATAGGCTTGGGGGTGTATCCAGTTGCAGCAACCCAAGCTGCCAAGTTATAGTGGTACCTCTACTTAAGAACTTAATTTGTGCTGAGACCAGGTTCTTAAGTGGAAAAGTTTGTAAGTAGAAGCATTTTTTCCCATAGGAATCAATGTAAAAGCAAATAATGCATGCAAACCCATTAGGAAAGAAATAAAAGCTTGGAATTTGGCTGGGAGGAGGAATAGGAAGAAGAGGAGAAGGACAGTCACTGCTGAAGGAAGAAGGTGAGGGGAATCCAAAACATCCAAAACTTTAAGGCTTTTTAAAAAAAGATGGATTCTTAGGCAGCAAGTAGGAGCTTGCGCTTTCCATACACCTGTGCGAGGCTGCCTCCCATACACTGCACCAGAGAGAGAAACCCAGGGGGAATAGCAGGAACTGGCCAGGCCTTCGTGCCGCTCTCAAATTTCCTGGCAAATTTTTCTGGGCTTGGGTTCTTAAGTAGAAAATGGTTCCTAAGAAGAGGCAAAGAAATCTTGAACACACGGTTCTTTTCTAGAAAAATTCTTAAGTAGAGGTACCACTGTACTATTGTTTCTATGGAACTGGTCTGAACCAGTAGGAACCCACCTCTGGTCAAAATGTTAAAATCAGGGTCATGCAACTGTCATATTATGTATGCCTGATTCTACAGCAGGTTGTATTGTCATAAAAGAAGAATGATATGTTCCTATTTTCCTCCCGTAGAAGCTGAAATTACAGTAAGATTCATGGTACTGAAGGATAAGTTTATGTAGTGTAGCCAAGTGCAAATTCATTTCCTCCCAGCCTGTGAGCAGGAAGGCAGTAGCCTCATTTGGCTGTGTCATTCATTGCTGGAGAGACGGAGTAACGACACGGACACAAGAGCTGGATTTAAACTGGGTCATTTTTATTAACATAAATTTGCATAATTTATTCATTAAATTTGCATATATTAGCATAATCAACTATGACCCGGAACTGGACCTGCAGGGTCAAACAACTACTTCCGGGGCGGAAATGACGTTATGACAAAAAACTTCCTGGGCAACTCATGGGCGTATCTCGATGCAAGTCCAGGTGAGGGACCAGTCCATCACCTGCGACCCTGCCATGCTTTGCATGAGGGGGGTCCCACCGGCTACCCCGAATCCGGGAATTAAAGGTGCAGGACCCAAAGACAGGTTCCCCCCAGCTGCTCAGGCAGACACTCCCTCCATGAGCTTGCGGAGAACCTGTCAATCATCCCCAAAGATGCCCAAGGGAGAACCCGCGGTTGCTAAACCACCCCAATTTTCCGCCCCTAACCTGCCTACCCAAATGACCAAAGGTAAGCCAATTAACCTAATAAATGCAAGCACCCCCTAACCGCACTCCATCTCCTCAGTGTGGAATGGGCGGAAAAACAGCCCGGCTAAGAGGCAGAACTGCAAAAAATTCCCATTCGGCCCCCTAATGGCGACCCCTAAGCACACTGCAAAATAGGGAGGGCGGGCGGGTGTCTGCTCGTGGCTTGCTGTCCGGGCAAAAAGGAAGAGCCCCGGGCCTGCTCGCCCTTATATAGGGCAAGCAGGCCCCGCCCGGACCAATCAGCAGCCGGGCCAAGCAGGCCCGAACTCCCGAGCGAAGTCTCATCTCACGAGACTTCGCTCGGGATTCAAGATGGCGGCCGCCATGAGGGTCCGGTGTCTCCCGGTCCCTCCAGCAAAGCCTGCTGCCGGGTAAGTCCGGCGCTGCAATTTTCTCCAAATGCACCGTACCTTATATTTTTCTTTCCAGTAACGCAACATGCTGCAACTATAACTGTATTTCTGTAGGAAAGCGTTAAAAAACCTATGACAAATAGAAACGGGTTGCTATTAAATTCTTAAAACAAAAAACCAAAAGCCTAGCACGCTCTAAAACAATTAACTTTTCTTTTGGACAGGACAGGAGGGGGAGAGAAAAAGAGACACTGCCAATTTGTTTAAAAACACGTCTGTTCCCAATGTTTGTCAAACAGGAGAAAACTAATCTCTCCAAGGGCACTGTGTACAAATGCAGGATTGAAATTCATGGCTGGCGTTCATTGCAGCTCCCTTGTCCTTGAACCCTGCCAGTTGGAATGATAAAAACTGTTAACCAAAGATAGTGGATCAAAAGTGAAACTCAACACAGTCCACAAGATTTGCATACTGCTGATCTGGTTCTTGAGTCAAACCATCACAGTCACAAAAGTAATGAGTTCTGAGGTGAAGCCTGGCTGCAATTTTAGTTAGTTAGTTTTTCTGTGTCACCCAGATTTTGTGTATAGACTTACATATAACCCCTTGACAGATAAGTGACAGGACTATGCCAGTTTCTGCTGCTCCAGAATCAAATAAAGCCTGCAGGCCTGCAAACATCTTCTCTCAAGGATTGATAGTTTGCTGCTAGAATCGAGTGGCACGCTGAAGTATGGAGAAAACGTATAGCAGAAAAATGTAAACGCTGCCCACTTACTTGCTATGATTATATGTGATGGGACAGCTTTGTCCTTGAGATTTCAATGCAAGGAAAAATGAATGCATGGGAAAGGGTAATGGAAAGTACTTTAAGGAATAAACATTGCAAAATATTTAGGGATATTCTCACAGGTGGCACCTTAGTTTTAATATACAGCACCCACCATTTGTGCCACACACACACATGCTTCCACACACACACACCATAGACATTACTGATTCATTCTTCTAGAACATGAGTGTCAAACTCAATTTAATTGAGGATCACATCAGGATTGTGTTTGACCTGCAGCAGGCGGGGGCGGGGGGGGCATGGCCAGCATTACAGCATTCATGTCGAATGGACTTCTCCTGCAACCCTCTGCCAGTGGAAATGAATGGTGCTCGGGGTGGCTGCATATTTCCCTGTTTTCATCTGGGATGGCATCCTGCAACCTTCTGCCAGCAAAAACAGAACTTGAGAGGGCTTCATGTGTCCCTCAGGACCTCAATTTTCACTGGCAAAGGCACTGGGGGCTGGTCCTTTGCTATTTCCAGGATGTCTCCATAGGCCAAATCTAAGCACACTGTGGGCTAGATACACACACAGAGACAGACAGACAGAAACACACACACACACACACACACACACACACACACACCAGGCCTTAAGTTTGACACCATTGTTCTATAACTCAACTATTGTAATATCCAGATAATTCTCTATAGCTACAATTCCATATTTATTTCCCAAGCAATGTCAATTGTCTTGCTTCTAATTAGATACAAGTAAACCTTGACTATGACCACTTCCATTGTTAAGCAAGATATTGCTAAGTGAGTGTATAATTTATAAATTCACTGATTGTGAAAAAGTGCATACAATGTGAATTTTGGGAGAAATACCATTTTTTAAAAGCATACCTTTAAATCTATTGGTATTCTTTCTACAATAAAAAAATGCAGAGACAGATGAAGAAAGAAAAATGAGGTCAAGCAAATGAGAAACAGAAGAAAACCCAGATTGACAGATTTTTTCAATGTTGTAACAGAAACGTTGAAATAAATAACTGAAAAACATTTGATATGCAGTCCACTGCTTTCCTAGTAGAAAACAAAGAAAGCCAATTGCCTGTTGAAAAATCTTTACTTCCTTGTTGTGCTCCCATAAAATAGAAATATAACCGCCATTGAAAATTTGTTCTATAGGCCTAACCTCTTGAACAATAATGTAAAACAGAGAAAATGACTTTCACAGATTGGACTATTAAATGTGTTCCAGCAATAATCATCTAAAATCTTGCAATCCAGGTTTTCAGCTTATTGCTTGTGCATTAAATTGATACTCAAGACTAATAAAACCACTGTGATTCAAATGTGGAGAAGACTTGGCTCAGCACACCCCCTTACAATATCAGGAAATGTTCTGACAAAGGGGTAGATATAATGTGTACTTGGAAAGCATAAATCCCCTGAAAGGATCTCATAAAATAATTACCAGTCAAAACTTTAACCCTGCTTTTCTGTTTGTAGAAGTGTCACACTTATACTGTTCCCGGATCAATATGACCCGAACTAAAAAAAAGGTTTATTTTAGCTACTTAAGTTTGGTTTTTTTGAAATAATTTTTTGCTGGGATACTAATTTGAACATTTCTTAACACAATGAAATGAAAATTGAAATGAAAAAAAAAATTCTTTTTTAAAATTTTGCTCATAAAAGGCCGTCCCCACTGTTTTTATGCAATTTTGTTCATTTTTATCTAGATTAGGCTGCCAATTCCAACTTTTTTAAATAACTTTTTGCATTGGATTACTAGTTTGAACATTTCTGAACATCATGAAATGAAAAATGAACTGAAAAAATGATGCTTATTTGTTTATTTTTCTCAGAAAAGGGCCACTCCCCCTCCGGCTGTGTGCAATTAGTTCACTTTATATATACAGTGGTACCTCGTGATACAAACCCCTCACCATACGAACAATCCGAGATACGAACCCAGGGTTCGGAAATTTTTTGCCTCTTCTTCCAAACTTTTTCCGTCTTATGAACCCGCCGTCCGAACGCCGAACTTTGGCAAAAGTTCGGGTTCGCGGGGCCGCCAAGAAGCCCTGCTGCCCAGTTGTCGCCTTTTGAAACAGACAGGGGCTTCTCGGCATCCTCTCGAACCCGAACGCCAAACCCCAACTTTTGATGAACTTCTGGGTTCGGCGTTCGGGAGGCCGCAGAGAAGCTCCGCCGCCCGGCTGTTGCCTTTTGAAACAGCTGGGGGGCTTCTCGGAGTTATACCGAATGCCAAACCTGGAAGTTCGGCAAAAGTTCGGGGTTGGCGTTTAGGTTCAGGAGGACACTGAGAAGCCCCGCCACCAGGCTGTCAGCATTTCAAAAGAGCCGTGGAGCTGTCGGGCCGGTCGGGAGGCTCAAACGAAGGTGGGGAATCCCAATAGGGAATTCCATGGGCGGAGCTTTGACGTCACGAAGACGTCCTTCCTGGCCGGCCAAAACATGGACTCCAGGAAGGACGTCTTCATGATGTCAAAGCTTCAGAAGGAAGAAGGTGAAGTGAGGGAAATTTTAAAAAATCCAAAACATTAAGGGTTAAAAAAAAGAGGGACTCTGAGGCGGTGAGGAGGCCCTTACACCTCCCATACACCCAGCATGAGGCTGCCTCCCGTACACTGCACCAGAGAGAGAAACCCAGGGGAAATGGCAGGAAACTGGCTGGGCCTTCGTGCCGCTCTCAAATTTCCTGGGAAATTTTTCCAGGCTCGGGTTCTTAAGTAGAAAATGGTTCTTAAGAAGAGGCAAAAAAATCTTGAACACCCGGTTCTTATCTAGAAATGTTATTAAATAGAGGCATTCTTAAGTAGAGGTCCACTATAGTAGATGCTTGGAACAAACTTCCAGTAGACATGATTGGTAAATCCACAGTAATTGAATTTAAACATGCCTGGGATCAACATACATCTATCCTAAGATAAAATATAGGAAATAGTATAAGGGCAGACTAGATGGACCATGAGGTCTTTTTCTGCCGTCAATCTTCTATATTTCTATGTTTCTATAGTACTGCAGGCTACTTCCGCCAGCAGTTTGGCAGATCAAATCTCAAGACTCAGCTCAAGGCTGAGTCACCCTTCCATCCTTCTGAGGTTGGTAAAATAGGAACCCAGATTGTTGGGGACAATATGCTGATTCTATAAAAGCACTTAGAGAGGGCTGTAAAGCACTGTGAAGCAGTATATAAGTGTAAGTGCTATTGCTACTAGTGTTAAGCATGCAATCAATATCTTAGAAAACAGAAAGGACAGATTGTAACCCACAAAAATGTATTGAAACAGACAGTCAAAGGGTCCTATATAATGGTCTTTCTTTAATATATAGAGGGCAGTTACTGTGAAATAATCAGAGACAATGAGTATAATCTTCACGCTAGCTGAACATACATACATTTGCTAAAGGCTTAAATTGAAATTAAAGGAAAACATATAGTTTCTCCTGTCCAGTTCTGTCGGACTCTAAGGGTAGTGTTGTTTGAAGAACAACATAAGTTATTTGAAGAACATTTCCATGATCATATGCCAAAGCTCCTGAAACACTATTACCTGCCCACTTTCATTTATATGCTTTTGAACAGTTATGTTAGCAGGAAAAGCGGAAAGTGCAGTATATAACTTAAATTACAAAATATTGTCAAAAATATTGCAGTGCTTAATTATGGGATACAACCTAATTCAATTTGTTTGTGTGTTTTAATCCAACCGTTCTTAGAAAAAGGTAATTAGGATCAGGAAGAGAGACCAAATTCAACCCAACCTACTATGTAAACATATTCAAACATAGTCAAATGTTTTAGAGCACTGCTATTCAAATGCAGATCTGTGTCAATTTGCAAAGTGTTTGTTACCAGACCACAATAATATATGAAGAAATGTTGAGAATATTTAGAAAACTTTATAGCAATTTTATCATTTCCATCGTATGACTAGACTTGTCATTGGTACAGACCAATTTAGGTGTTGCTAAACTTGACTGGGGATTCATAAGTGTACTAGCTATATGCAATAAGATCATTTTACAACATGTGATATTTAAGCTTAGTTTGTCAACTGTCATTCAAAAGAATATACATACACATACACATATACTTCATTCTTTGTCAGATTTTTATATTCCTTTGGATTAGAGTTGACAACAGATGATATTGTTAACTGAATTAAGGGGGTAAATTTTTCATTTCAAAAATTAATTTATAGATGGCAAAATAAGATTCACTAGATTTTCTTAGTCAAGAAAAGACACACCTCTGAATGCAGCAGTGACAGTAATGCAAAATAATTACAATGGAGGTAATTTTGAAGAAATGTGATACCCAAGGTGATTATATTAGGTTTATATGGAAGTTTGAGCTCTCATTTATTGAGTTTGGTTTGGATCCACAATTGATGTGAAGTGCTAAAACTACTGGGTGTTATTTGCAGAGCTGTTCTAACTAATGAGGCAATAAAACCATCAAACTGTAGGCAGCCTTTACGTACAAAATATAAATCAATAAGTTCAAAATCAAAATAATTATTTCAAAGAAACAGCATAGATTTAAAATAGAAACAGATGTTCAGTAGTTCACAAATAAACATTAGTGCTTTATGGGCCTCTTATAAAGGAGCATTTTGGGTTGTTAAGACTAAAAAAAATAATATACTGTTGCCATGACATTAGTGAAAGCCTGAATTAAAGATGTGTGCTTGGATATATTGGATGAATCTATGGCAAAGAAGGCAGCTGAAAAATCACTGCAGACACTGTTAACTCAACATAGTCCAGAACTGGCTAACAACAGGTAAAACTAATTCATAGAACAAATAAAACTAACAAAGTATTTTTCATTACAAGTGGGCAAATGCAAAGATATTGGTAACCCAACAATTTTTTTTTAGCATATGTGGGATTTGAACATGATGATTTTAGGGGAGAAAATAACTTTTTCTTGGTTCATTGCCAGCACACACAACTAGTTTTGAATTGCACAAAAATATGAAGGATTACCTTTGTCAACAAATATGGCTGGGAGCTTTCAATTTTATGGGGGAATATGTTCCGATGGCACAGCTGCACTGACAGGAAAGCATTCGGGAATAGTTACCCATATTAAGTTACAACAGAATGTAAATCAACACATTTCTTCCTTAATTGGGAAAGTCTTGCTATGACAAAGAAAAAAGTCAGCTGAAGCAAACAGTGTGTTTAGTGATAAATTGTGAATTATTATAAAGTTAAGTGCATTAAATTTGAGATTATTTTCCTTATTTTGTGATAAATTGGAATCTGATCATAAACAACCTATTGCATAAACAACCTATTGATATTCCTGGAGGCGTCTGTGATATGGCAAATGATTTAGCTTTACTAGATAAGTGGTCAAAGCAATGGAAACTGCAGTTTAATGTTTCCAAATGTAAAATAATGCACTTGGGCAAAAGGAATCCTCAATCTGAATATTGTATTGGCAGTTCTGTGCTAGCAAAAACTTCAGAAGAGAAGGATTTAGGGGTAGTGATTTCTGACAGTCTCAAAATGGGTGAACAGTGCAGTCAGCCGATAGGGAAAGCAAGTAGAATGCTTGGCTGCATAGCTAGAGGTATAACAAGCAGGAAGAGGGAGATTATGATCCCACTGTATACAGCATTGGTGAGACCACATTTGGAATACTGTGTTCATTTCTGGAGACCTCACCTACAAAAAGATATTGATAAAATTGAATGGGTCCAAAGACAAGCTACAAAAATGGTGGAAGGTCTTAAGCATAATTGATATACAGTACTTGGATATACTTTATTTGCTGTTATGCATTAAATTTGTACCTGAACTAGATAAATTACCAAATCAGTCGTGGACTTTTGTTTCCATATTTACATTTATTATGTTTGTTCGAAGTGTGCAATATAAAGAATTGCTGTTTTACTCAGAACTTTTTTATTTAGTTCCATTTTTTGTTAATTCCTTGTTAGAATAAACATACATTTTAAATTAATGAATCAAATAACAAAAAAATTGTATCTACTCTGAAAATAAATAAATCTAATAATAAAAATTTGGGACTTTTGTTTTGCATATCTGTTTTTTTTAAAATTTCAACTTGAAAAATAGTTTGCATTTACTTTATAACACAACTGCAAGAAGATGGAATTTTTAAAAAGGGTCCTTTACCACAAATAATTTCAGATTTTTTTTTCTATGAATGCTAAATCCCAACAGTGCAGTGATGTTTTCTCTTTTGAATTCCACAGATTCATTTTTTAAATTCATGATTGTTGGCAATGTTTTGCTTGCTAAAGGAGCACTCACACCTGACTGGCATAGCTGATGTTTTCCATTTGCCATAATAATAAAGTTACTGGGACACAGCAAAAAAGCCAGCTAAAGAGGATGAAGTTATGGTGTGCATCTTCCATCCCTTGCTAGCAGCACTCGGGATCCAGTGCGGGTGCTACTCCAAATGAAATCCAGCTTTATGCAGATTGATCCGGCCACCATGTCAGCACTAATTTTGCCTGGGTCTCCCAACTTCGCCCTGGATGGGAGGTTTTTCACAATGCCTGAGGAGTAATCTCTCTCGCAGCTGTTAATAGTGGGCATTGGCTGTGACTGTGTTTGTGAATTTCTCTTAACTTTAATGCCTTCTGAAAGCACTGATGTGCCATATTCTTTAAGCAGGAGGCTTCTTTCACTGATCCATTACCAGGATGCTGCTAGATCGGAGCAGTGCTAAAAGATGATGTTGGGAATTATGCACGTTGCAGTTCCTCCTGTGAATAATAATCAGCTTGAGTTAGCTGCACAGTAAATAAAAAAAAATGCAGATTCATCTTTGCTATGTTGCTTCCTAAGTGACTTTTAGACGCAGTTTGGCCTCTGCCTGTGTGCAGTCAAAGCTGTTATTCTTCATCTAGTGCAATAATGACAGAACATATGCATTGTAATGTGAACTTACTACCTAGTTTTAGGCCAGCACAATTAGTTTGTCATCTGCTTAAGCCACAGCAGCAACAGTTATAGCTTCGAGTTGTGAAAAGGGGGAAAGGGGGTCAAGAGAAATAAAGAAAGAAAATAATCTCATTCATATTTATCAGATGGCTTTGCATTGTTCAAAGCTGCCTCATGCAATATCGCCGGCTCGACTTACCAGCCACGGCGCTTTTGCGGAAGGGCCGGGCAGACACCGGACTCTTCCATGGCGGCCGCCATCTTTGTTTTCGGCCGAAATCTCGCGAGACGAGATTTCGGCCGGGAAAGCCAGGCCCACGTGGCCTGGAATGACGTGGGGACCGGGCGGGGCTTGCTGGCCCTATTTAAGGGCTGCAGGCCCTGGGCCAAGCCTGTTCGCCCGGACCCAGTCATAGGAGCAGACACTTGGCTGTCTGCTCCTGGAGCCTTGCGGCGGCCGCGTGGAGGCGGCCGTCGCTTTGGAGGCCTCGTTGGAGGCTGGAGGTGGCCTGCTCATCGGGCAGCTGGCTTCGGCCCATCCAAGGCTGGCGGTCTGCCCGTCTTCCGAAGGAGTTCTTGGGCAGCAACGGGTTTACGGACGTGTGAGGCCTCCCACCCCCACCCAGTTGAAAGGCGGCCGCGTGTTGCGGTCGCCATTTTGAGAGCCTCATCGGAGGCTGGGGGAATGGTTTGGGGGGCTTCGGGTCTGGCGGGAAGGCCGGGCCTGGTGCCGTTGGGCTGTTGCCCCCCCCCCTATTTCTGGGGGGGGGATCTTTCTGGAAGCCCCCTTGGGGACGTGGGGGGCTCGGGGGAGGGCTCGTGTGTGCGGCCCCTCCCGTCTCGTGGCCCCCAAAACACAAGACATAAAAGAAATAAAAACTAATAAACATACATAACTAAATAAATAAATAAATAAATAAATTAAAAAAAAAAAAAAAAAAAAGCCCCCTTGGGGACGTGGGGGGCTCGGGCGGAGGGCTCGCGTGGGCGGCCCCTCCCGTTGCGTGGCCCCCGAAAAACAAGAAAAATAAATAAACACAAAATAAATGAAAATAAATGAAAATGGAGGACAGTTGGGCCCCTAGCAGCTCCTGCTGCTGCGCTGCCTGTTTGGGCAGGGGCCTTTTGCTGCCCTCTTGGGGGCCCGGGGGGCCCCGGTTTCTTCATGTGTAAAACAAGAATCATGGGTACACAAGATTATATTAATAATAATGGGACTGATGAAGGTTCTATTATTTCACATATTTATATGGAACCCTGGACATATAATGGCAAGAGAGACACATTGGTCCCTCTGGTCTGCCCTTGTTCTGTTCTGTATTTTATCTTGGGATGGATATATGTTTATCCCAGGCATGTTTGAATTCTGTTGCGGTGGATTCATCTACCGGGCCTGCTGGAAGTTTTTTCCAAGCCTTGGCATTTCAGTGAAATCATGGACAAACTTCACTGCAGTTATGGTCCAACTTAATTATTTAAATATTGTTGCCACTCGGTCCCAGTTTCTTGGGGTTTTTTGTTTCGGGGGGGACGGGACACCTGTACCCAGGTTTGCCCCCCCCCTGGCTCCTAGTGCAGGAACACAGGCCCCTGGGGCTGCTTTTGCCAGGGCCTGGTGTGTTGGGGGCGGGGGGTTTGACCCCGCCAACCCAGGCTGTAGGGCCTTCGCCTCTTTTGACGGTTTACCCGTCGGGGCCAGGGAGATTGGACATGGGGGCCACCACAGTGTGGGACCCGTTCTCTACATGTCATGGGTTTGCTGCAGAGGGGCTTGTTTCCCCCATTTTGTATGTACAGCCATGCGTGTGGGAGGGCGGGGCTCCCATGCCGCTTCAATGTGCCCCTGCCCCTAAAAGGGGACGGTTAGGAGGGGAGGGGGTCCAGGGTACAAACCCCACCGACTGGGGGGAAAGCTGGGCCCTGCCCAATTAATTTCCAAAACAACAACAACAACAACATTGGGGTTGGTTGAGGGACGACCACCCTCGCTCGAGAGCGGCCGCTCTCTTGCTAGGTTTCTCCAAGGGATTCAGGATCCCTTACATGGGTTCGAGCAAGCCTTTGGTTCAACGACCACAGGTGGTTGTGGGGCATGACGGCATTGTTCGGTCCGGAATAGCATAAGAGGTGGACATGGGGAGGGGCCTTGGGCCCTTCCCGGAGCCGCCCTTCCCGAATCTTGGGGTCTCCCCATTAGGGGGGTCCCCGGAAAGGTGGGTGATGAATTTAAGTTGATTCACCACTTGTCTTCTCTTAAAAGGGAGTCAGTGAGGGATTTCGTTCCTGACGAACTTTATTTAGTCCGGCTCGCATCCTTTGATGCGGTCGTGGCCATGGTAAGGCAGTGTGGGGTTGGAGCCCTTATGGATAAATGCGACATTAGGTCAGCATCCCGGCTCTTCCCCATGCACCCGGACGGCTTCGGCTTTTGGGCTTCCATTTCAGGGGTGTTGTTATGTGTTCGGGGGTTTACCCACGGGTGGCTCCGTCTCTTGCTCTCTTTTGGGCGAGCTTGAGCACCTTATTGGAGTGGGCGCTCAGGAGGCGCAGCGGTCTGGGCTCGGCGTTCACTACCTCGAGGGTTTTTTGTTGGCGGGGACTGCGCGGGCAGAGCACTGCTTTGCTCTGCTGCGGGCCTTCAAGCCCTTTGGCCCTGTTGGGGGTGCCTTTAGCCCCTGCGGGGACCGAGGGCCCCGCCACCGGGATTACCTTCCTCGGTATTGAATTGGACTCAAAGGTGCAATCTTCTAGATTGCCCCTGGGCAAGTTGACTAAAATTAGGGATAACCTTGGTACGGTTCTGGGCTGCAGGAAGGGCACCCTTTGGCAGCTCCAGGAACTAGTTGGGATCCTTAATTTTGCCCGCCGGGTTGTGGTGCCGGGCAGGGTTTTTTCTAGGAGGTTATATGCTGCGATGAAGGGGCTCCGTTTGCCCCATCATCGTACCCGCTTGGGTGCAGGGGTCAGGGCTGACCTCTGCGTGTGGCGGGAGTTCTTAGAAAGTTTTAAGGGGTTGTCTTTTTGGAGGCAAGAGCTTCTTTGGAAGCTGAATTGCAGTTGTGTTCTGATGCTGCAGAGACCGGTGTTCGGTGCAGGGTTGTGTTGGGTGACCAGTGGTGCTGGTCTGAGTGGCCTCCAGCATGGAGGGCCTCTTCATTGGTTAAGGATTTGACCTTTTTGGGAGCTCTCCCCCTTGATAGCGGCCCTAGGGCTTTGGGGGGAGCAGTTCAGGGCAAGACTGTGCATTTTGGTGACAGCCTAGTGGTTGTCCACGTGGTGAACGCCCTGTCCTCTAAGAGTGACAGGGTCGTGAGGCTTTTCCGCCATTTTGTGCACAGGTCCTTGTCCCTGAGCACATTGTTTTTGTCTAGGCATGTTCCCGGGTTAGATAACGGGGTTGCTGATGCCTTGTCCCGTGGTCAGTTGTCCCGGTTTCGGACCCTGGCCCCGGGGGCACGTGTGTCGCCAGAGGTTTTTTCCGGTCCACCGTCGGAGCCTAGGTGGGCTCCTGGGCAGTGGAGAGTAGAGGCTTGCTGGCTACGGCACTCTCGGGAGTGTCTGCCACTCTGGGGGGCTTAGCAGCAGGCAGGTGAAGAGTTTGGGGATTGCAGGCAGTATACGGGTTACCCCTAGCTGGCCTGCCCCGGTTGTGTACCTGGCCATATTGTGTCCAGCTTTGGGAGCGTGGCCTTTCGGTTAGGACTATTAGGCCCAGGTTGGCCGCTTCGCCTTGTTTAAGGCGGGGGCGGGGTTATCGGTTTTATGGCATCTCCCGCAGTGTGACAGTGCGGGAAAGTTGGGCCGGGGCCGCATTGCGGGCCGCCGGGTCAATTTGGTGCCTTCCATCTCATTACTTCAGTGGGTGGGTGCTAGTATGTAGGGTTTGGCCAGGCCAAGTATGGATCCCGCCATTCGGGAACGCTCGTTCTCGAGAGGCGCTGCCACTAGTGCGGTAACGGCCTCTCGATACGGAGGATTCGGGAAGTCGCTCGCCGGCGGTCAACGGCCTGTTTTAGGGTACGAACGGCCTGTTGAGGGTCCGGGTAAGATCTTAGGCTAGGTGCCTCCTTTGGTCCCCTTCTATTCAACCCCGCCAGGACGCGACCGATGGTGTTGCTTGGGGTCAGAGCGCTCCGAGACCACTCAGCAACAAGTTACCATCGGGGGTGGGGACCCTGCCGTCGTGGCGGCTTGGTCCTGGCTGTCTGGCTGGGGAGACGGGGTGTGCGGTGGGACTGGTGTTTCTACCGCTATTGCTGGGAGGGCGGCATCCCATTGCTGCGCCCAGGTGGTCCTGGGAGGGCGGCATCCCATTGCTGCGCCCAGGAGGTGCTGGGAGGGTGACATCACGTTGCTGCGCCCAGTTTGTCCTGGGAGGGCGGCATCCCATTGCTGCGCCCGGGTGGTGTCGGGGGGGCGGCATCCCATTGCTGCGCCCAGTGGCTGGGAGGGCGGCATCCCATTGCTGCGCCCAGTCGGTGGCCAGGGGCGGCATCCTATCGTTGCGCTCAGAGGTGTGCTGGGAGGGCGGCATCCCATTGCTGCGCCCAGTTGGTGCTGGGAGGGCGGCATCCCATTGCTGCGCCCAGTTGGGACTGGGAGGGCGGCATCCCATTGCTGCGCCCAGTTGGTGCCGGGGGTCGGCATCCCGTTGCTGCGCCTGGATGTGCGCTGGGAGGGCGGCATTCCATTGCTGCGCCCAGTTGGTGCTGGGAGGGCGGCATCCCATTGCTGCGCCCAGTTAGTGCCGGGGGTCGGCATCCCATTGTTGCCCCTGGATGTGTGCTGGGAGGGCGGCATCCCATTGCTGCGCCCAGTTGGTGCTGGGAGGGCGGCATTCCATTGCTGCGCCCAGATGGTACTGGGAGGGCTGCATTCCATTGCGGCGCCCAGGTGATGGGTCTTGCACTGTGGTGGCAAGGACCTGTGTGGGCCTGGGGGTCGTTTTCGATCTGCCAGGTGCGCGAAGCCTGCGGTGGCTTCGCACTGTGCGGCCCTCCACGCAAGTGGTGTGGTCGAGATCCTCTCGGGGATCGCTTGGTGGGACGCCATTTCCCTTAGGGCCCTTCACCGGGTTAGACGGGGAGTTAAGGCCTGGGGTACGGTAGTCAGAAAGTTAGGCGGGGTGGTTGTGGCCCATCCCCGCATCACCATAGATCAGCTGTGGCTTTACCTGGCTGCTGGTCTTCCTCTGTCAGAACTGAGGAACACCACTTTCTTACAGGACCTGCAGTGTCTCTGCGTGAGCTGGCGCAGTTAGAGGGGGGAGTCGGGGGGCCAAGATAGAGATCTGACCCCCGCTCCGTGGCAGGTTAGGGGCGGAAATCTGGGTGGTGGTTCAGCAACTGCGCGTTCTCCCTTGGGCATCTTTGGGGATGATTGACAGGTTCTCTCCAAGCTCATGGTGGGTGCTACCTGCGCACTTGGGGGGAACCTGTCTTTGGGTCCCGCTATTGAAGTCCCAGGGTAGGGGTGAGCCGGCGGGACCCCCCTCATGCGAGTGCATGGCAGGGTCTCAGGTGAGGGAGAGGTCCCTCACCTGGACCAGCATCGACTACGCCCATAGTTGCCCAGGAATGTTGACCTTTTACGTCATTTCCGCCCCGGAAGTGTTTGTTTGACCCTGCAGGTCCACTGTTTCCGGGTCATAGTTGAATATATTGATTTATGCAAATTTATGCTAATTCATGCTAATTTAATTAATAAATTATGCAAATTTATTTTAATAAAAATGACCCAAGTTTAAATCCAGCTCTGGTGTCCGTGTCGTTACTCCGTCTCTTCTGCAATATCGCCGGCTCGACTTACCAGCCACGGCGCTTTTGCGGAAGGGCCGGGCAGACACCGGACTCTTCCATGGCGGCCGCCATCTTTGTTTTCGGCCGAAATCTCGCGAGACGAGATTTCGGCCGGGAAAGCCAGGCCCACGTGGCCTGGAATGACGTGGGGACCGGGCGGGGCTTGCTGGCCCTATTTAAGGGCTGCAGGCCCTGGGCCAAGCCTGTTCGCCCGGACCCAGTCATAGGAGCAGACACCCACCCGCCCTTCCCTAATTTGCAGTGTGCTATTGGTGGGTCGCCCTCGGGGGCCGAATGGGAATTTTTTGCAGCCTCGCCCATTTGGCATGGCTGTTTTTTCGCCCATTCCACACTGGGGAGATGGATGTGCGGTTAGGGGGTGCTTGCATTCAATAGGTTAATTGGCTTACCTTTGGTCATTTGGGTAGGCAGGTTAGGGGCGGAAATCTGGGTGGTGGTTCAGCAACTGCGCGTTCTCCCTTGGGCATCTTTGGGGATGATTGACAGGTTCTCTCCAAGCTCATGGTGGGTGCTACCTGCGCACTTGGGGGGAACCTGTCTTTGGGTCCCGCTATTGAAGTCCCAGGGTAGGGGTGAGCCGGCGGGACCCCCCTCATGCGAGTGCATGGCAGGGTCTCAGGTGAGGGAGAGGTCCCTCACCTGGACCAGCATCGACTACGCCCATAGTTGCCCAGGAATGTTGACCTTTTACGTCATTTCCGCCCCGGAAGTGTTTGTTTGACCCTGCAGGTCCACTGTTTCCGGGTCATAGTTGAATATATTGATTTATGCAAATTTATGCTAATTCATGCTAATTTAATTAATAAATTATGCAAATTTATTTTAATAAAAATGACCCAAGTTTAAATCCAGCTCTGGTGTCCGTGTCGTTACTCCGTCTCTTCTGCAATTGACATTTTTGTATTGCTTTTCTTGGCTCACTAAGTGGCAGTCCAATTAAATCTAATCCATATGTAATTTAAAGAATAATGTGACCTTCACAAGGGAGAAAAACTCATCCAAGTATGCTTATTTATTGAAATTTCCTTCCTTCCTTCCTTCCTTCCTTCCTTCCTTCCTTCCTTCCTTCCTTCCTTCCCTGTCTCATTAATGATGTAAGGAAGACAAATTTCAAGATGTTTCCTAACATCTTAGTAACTGATTTTCTTGAAAGATTATCACTGTAATGAATTAAAAACACAAACATCATCCCATGCTTTCTAACCCTGAGACACATTGCCATGACAGGAAAGTAGGGAGAGAAATTCAAGAATAGAGGAATAAGAAGGAAGAAAATATGGAATCATGCATACAAATAATTCTTGACTTACAACAGTTTTTTTAGTGGCCATTCAAGGTGACAATGACACTGCAAAAAAGGGACTTATGACTGTTTTTCACACTTTAGAACCCCAGCTGCATTCTCATGGTCATGTGATTTGGAATATACTAGAATACAATACAATAGAATTCTTTATTGGTCAAGTGTGATTGGACACAGAAGGAATTTGTCTTTGGTGCATATGCTCTCAGTGTACATAAAAAAAAGAGAGATACATTTGTCAAGAATCATGAGATACTTAATTATTGTAATAGGGTAGAAATAAACAATCAGGAAACAATATTACCGTAATATAAATCATAAGGATACAAGCAACAAGTTACAGTCATACAGTCATAGATAGGAGGAGATATTGATAGTAATAACAGTGTTTCTCAAATAGTGGAGCAACCCCCCCCCCTTTTGGGGGGCTGCAGAGCAATGCCAGGGGGGCACGTGGTCCATGGGTGCCACCATCTTTTTGGGGGAATTTTGGGTGAAGAATGTTCTGTCAGTACAGGAATTAAGACAGTGTAGGCCGGAACTGTTAAAAGGGGTTTATTGTTAACAAGGATATAAGCAAAAGTACTGGAACAAGGCTAAATACAACAACAACAAGAAGATGGCCGTATCTGGCAGCTATTTATAGCCCTGCTGCTCGGCTGAGTCAACCAATCCGGTTTCTGTATTTTCCCGCCCATGGAATAGGGGCGGTTACCCATATCAAACTGTCCTGTAGACACAACAAAGAGTGTCTCAGCTTGGTTGAACTTGAAACATTCAATCTGCCTCCCGGGAAGCTCGTGGCTCTTCTCCAGACATATACACAGGCAGTCGGAACCGAGTGAAACAGCTCCCATATCCAGAGTTGTGGGGAGGGGGGGAAAGGTGTGTTTGTGTGTATTGGAAAGAAAGCAGGCAGGGCAGGGGTCTCTGAGAAGAATAACCACAGCCCTCACTCACTCATCCAAGATGCACAGGGGGGGAGGGAGGGAGGAATAAATTAAGGGTGGTATTCTTAACTGAATAAAAGAAAAAGTTGATAGTAAGAAGAGGCAATCCCAGAGGTAGTGAAACAAAAGACACAGATTTGGGAAGGAGAGGGCCTTTAGCTAATAAGCCTCTGGTTGCAACCCCTGGCATGCGAGAAGGAGTGTGTGTGTGTGTGTGTGTGTGTGTAAGGTTGGGGGAGAAAGGCAGCAGTAGGGCAAAGGGTAACTCTCAGTTTCTTGCCAATAAGCTGCTTTTGTTTTTTATTTCTCCTTTCTCTTCTTTTTGCTGGCACAACACTGATATTAAAATTATTTATTATTAGTATTTCTTTGGGCAAGCACAGCTGATCAGCTTCTCAGTTGTGTTTGGACTGAATCCTACTACTGATACTATTTACAATCCTGGCAGAGAATTGGGGACACCTGAAATGTTGACTTCTTCTGGGGAGGGGGAATAACAGAAAATAATTGAGAAGCACTAGTAATAGTAATGCAGCCTTAGTGAATAATTTGACAATGATGAGGGAATTATTTGTTTAGCCGAGTGAAACCCTGTTCTTGCGTCTAACTGTCTTGGTGTGCAGTGCTCTATAGAGTTGTTTTGAGGGCAAGGGTTGAAACAGTTTGTAGTCAGGAGGTGAAGGGTCTGTGAATATTTTCACGGCCCTCTTTTTGACTCGTGCATATACAGATCCTCAATGGAAGGCAGGTTGGCACTTGGCAGTAATTGTTTTTTCTGAAGTTCTGATTGTCCTCTGAAGTCCATGTCTGTCTTGTTGGGTTGCAGAACATTCTGGTGATTGATAACTGCTTCATATTTTTGATGGCTGCAGTGCCTGAGGTCATGGAATCCCCTTTTGCAACCTTCCAACAAGCACAGTCAACAGGGAAGCCAAATTCGTTTAACAACCATGTTAGTAATTTAACAACTGACACGATTCATTTAATAAATGTAGCAATAAAAGTCATAAAACGGGCCAAAATTTGCTTATCAAATTTGTCACTTAGTAACATAAATTCAAGGATTACCTGTATATTCTTTTCTAAAACCCAAGATGTCCATGAATAAAGAAGGTGTATGAGGAGATATTGTAGCATCAAAGTAACATAAGTAACAGAAAGAAAAAATATTGTCGTATGTATGCTAAGAATAAGTGACAAATGGTTGCATCTAATTCCCATATTATATACACCTCTCTTTCTTCCAGCACTTTTTCTTTGGGGGGAAAAGTAGTCTTTGTCTTATGTTATTGAAGCTGTTCCTTTTCTTGAAGCTAGCATGTGATTCAAATTAATAGAATAGAATAACATATGTTGCCTTCAGAACATGCCTAATTAAGAAAGCATAGCAAATGCATTTCTAGATTCATATTAAACGTTTAGAGCTTTTATGTTACAAACCAAAGCAAAGTAATTCCCACCCTCAGCACTCCATTGGTTTGTATTCACACAGCAAAACAAAATAACACAAACATTATCCTCATATCCATTTACTCCTGAAAAGCTCAACCTAGTCTGTCAAACAATTACTTTGCCATTCTTAATAAACAAAAGAGCACAGTTTTCAAACCTAAGGAAGCATGTCTCAGCATGGGTAAGTGATAACAGCCCACTTTGCTCAGTTTTATCTAGGTCAATGATAGCGAACCTATGGCATGTCATAGGTGGCACGTGGAGGGCACACGACAGAGGGCACATTTACAGACAGAAAGCAGTTTTTAAACATTTAGGGAATATTTTTCTCTGCTGCGAAGTTATCAGATAAGCTTCTGGGAAAGGCGCCAGCTTTGGACCTAATTGCATTCCAGCAAGATAAAACGGAATGAATCATAGAGTATAAAATACAGCTCACCACATTCTGACAGACATGCCGTTTCTAATAAAGCACTTTTGCAAAGCACAAATCAGGTCTTTAGGGGGGCATTTTCTAGAACCCCAGATCTAGTACAGCTCCCATGAAATCAACGTTGAAGCTCCACCCAGAATTTCCCAAGATCCTTTGCTTTTATACCTATTTGGAATGTCAGCAAACCCCCTAGAATTAAAGCTACAAATTATTTCCCTTTACCATACAACTGTTGTTGTCTGCTTTGTAACCTCCTGAATCTAACATCTAAGAGTGCCTCATCCACTCTTACGTCTCCTTCATCATCTGACTCAGACCAATCCCCCATTGAAATATCTGCCACCTCTTCATCCAGGTCTATTTATCCATCACTTTTACTCTCTGCATCAGCTGGCAACCCCACTGGTCTGGGGTATCCGGAGGGACCTGGATCATCCTCCTCAGAATCTGACATTACCAGAGGTGGACGAGGAGCGCTCACAACAATTTTCAGTCATTTTTACTCTCCCCAGGCTTCAGGGAAAGCTGTCAAAAAATGGCCCAACGGGCCTACCAGAAGTCCGGAAGCTTTACTGAGGCCTGTGCACATGTACCGGGGGGGAAAACAGCATGAGGTACGTGTGCGCATGTGCAGGGGGGGGCAGCATGGGGTGTGAGAATGTGCAGGGGGAAGGCATTGCATTATGGGTGTGGGCACACATGTGCACATTATCATAGGGTGCTCCCTATTTTAACCACTTGTCTGTTTAATAGGAATGCAGTTGTCCAGTCAAATAGAGGTCCGGAGATGCCGTAAGATTTCAGTTTTAGAAGTAGTTTATCGTGTATCACTGAGTCGAAGGTTTTCCAGAAGTCTATGTAAATTGCATCTATTAATTTGCCCTGATCGAGATGTATAGTCCATATGTTTTTGCAGTGTATGAGTTGCAAGTTACAGGATAATTTTTTTCCTGAAACCAAATTGTTTGTTGGAGAGTAGGTTGTTAGTTTCTTGGGGGAGGGTCATTGATTGCTTTATGATTGAATCCATGACTTTGCATGTGGTGCAGCATAAGGAGATTGGTCTGTAGTTTTCTACAAGACTGGAATCTCTTTTTTCCCCCTTGTGTGCATTTATATCTCTGTATGTATTCAGGGCTAGATGGCTATATTTCAGTAACAACTTTATTCAGTGCAGGGTTGGTAGGAAAGGCATGAGTTAAAAGAAAAGCTTGCACAATGAATATTTTCTGTCAGATCCTATCCTTAATGATGGGAAAATGGAAGGGGATAAACAGTGTGACAGAAAAGCTATTACAGAGGTTAGCAATCTATCTGGTGCCACAGTAGAATAGAGAAGATTATATTTGTGAGAATGAATATTTGTATTCTTCTACAAGGAAAGGAGGCAAAAGACGTGGCTGGCAATCTTCTCTTTGAATATTTCATAGTGTGTTTTCTCATTTCCTTTGTCACTGTAAATTCATCATTATAATCTGTCCAAGTGAACAAAGGCCAATCAGCAATTTATATGTTTTCCAATCTGTGGGTTGAGGTTGAACTAATCAGGAAATATGGAAGACACCTTAAGTTAGTTGTTACATTTGTCAACTCAAGATTGTATGGATGCCACAGATTGTGTGGTTGTGTAGTTGATAGAATGGCCCCCACATGTAGCTATTTTGTAACCTTTTGATAAGGAGAATACCCACATACTGGTAGTCTTCAATTTATGACCACAATTGGCTCCAAAATTTATGTAATTAAGTGAGTTTGTCCCATTTTACAACTTTTCTTGCCACATTTGTTAAGTGAATATCTGCAGTTCTTCTATTGGTAACACAGTTGTTAAGTGAATCTGGTTTGCTTCTTTTGGCTTTGCTTGTCAGAAGGTCATAATAGGGGATCACGTGACCTCAGGACACTGCAGCCATCATAAATATGAGTCAGTTATCAAGTAAATCACATGACCATGGGGATGCTGCAATGGCCATAAGCGTGAAAAAGGGTCATAAATCAATTTTTCATGCTGTTGTAACTTCAAACAATCATAAATGAACTGTTATCAGCCAAAAACTACTAGAACTATAAAGTTTCTCTACTACTTATATGGGAATCATCCTAAGACTATCTCTATCGGGTCACAATTCAAGGTGTTGGTTATTACCTTTAAAGCCCTTCATGGCTCAGGGCCAGAGTATCTCTGAGACTGCCTTCTAGCACATATCTCCCAGGAAGCCACAGGGTTGGCTTTCTTTGGGTCCTGTCAGCTAAACAATGTCAGCTGGCATGTCCATAGGGGAGATCCTTCTCTGTGGTGGTTCCAAATCTCTGGAACCAGTTACCTCCTGAGATCCACACTACCCCACCTTATTGGCCTTCAGGAAAGCTGTAAAGACCTGGCTTTTCTGACAGGCTTGGGAATATTGACCTTGGGGGGATGATTAGCGAGGTCGGCTCATGAATGTATGGTTATCTGTAATTATTTTAAATTGAAATGCTTTTTTTTATATTGATCTATACTTATTTTTGTTGTGAGCCATCCTGAGTCCCAAGGGAGTTGGGTGGCATAGAAATTTAATTAAATAAATAAATAAATAAATATACCTTTCAACAAATGATGAAATCTGTAAATGCTCTGACATATGACAACTTTTCTTAACTTTCTTCTGAGTTCTTGATTTAGTTATTTAAAGTGAGGACAAATAAAGGGAAATATTTCTTCACCCAGAGGGTCATTGGTTTATTCAATTCACTTCCAGAAGATGTTGTGACAGCTGTTATCCTGGATACAGTAGATTCAAGGCAGGATTAGACAGATTCATGGATGCCGAGTGTATTGGTGGTTATTAAAATGGATGTCCAAGTGCCACCTCTATGTTGGTTGAGGCAGGCGGGATTCCGTTGGGTACCATTTGTTGGGGGTCAAGGGAAAGGGAGGTTTTTGCCTTCTCTTTCTGCTCAAGATCCTATGTACAATTGGTGGGCCACTATGTGACACAGAATTCTGGACTCAATGGGCTTTGGCCCAATTCAGCATGGGTCTTATGTTCTTATTAATATCACTTCTCTTTTCTTTAGAAGCATTTGAAAAATGCCTATCTTCTATTTTTCAGTTATTTGTTTCTTAACTCTCTGGTGTCCAACTCATGTCATCAAAGTGGCATCATGTGACATATTGGGTCTTTTTTCCCTTTCACTAAACCAGGCAGGGGCGAAACCAACACATGATGTATACAGCAAGGAACAGATCTGGATAAATTGCCAAATCTTTCTTTCCTATCTTTTGCTCAAAAAAAAAAAAGCTCTGTGGAATTATTAAATGGCTTTCTAAGCAAAAGTAAATTCATGATAATGTAACCTTTTCCCACTTTGGTGGAGAGACATTTTCACAATATATATCAGGGATTTGCAAACCAACCAAATTTTATTTGAAATGATGGTTCAGCTGGAACATGTGTACAATTTGAGTTTAAGATTTGATTTAATGATTTGAACAAGAGTGCACTGAGTAAAAATTTAATGGATTCTTTAAATGTCTAGAAGCTGTTCAATTTTATTTGATGTAATAAGTTTGGACATTTGATTTAAAAAACATATTTGAGAAAAAATCGTTCAAATGAGTCACTTTGGCACTGAATTTTTAGTCTGTTGTGCACTACTTGTCTGTCACAATGAGGCTAGGAAGAATAGGAACAAATGCTATACCGTATTGTTCAGAGTATAAGATGCACCTTTTTCCCTAGCAGGGTTTTTTCATTGCTCATTGAAGAAGTTTTTTTCACCCCTAAGTCTTTGCAGGCTTATTTTCATTGCTACTCCCTGCAAAGAAGGTTTTTTTCAGCCCTAAGAGATAAAATGATGTGCTGAAGCTGACCAGACTAAGGATGCTAGCCAGATGAATACCTGCTAGGCAGATTTCACCCCCTGAAAACTAAGATGTGTCTTACATTCCAGTGCATCTTATACTGGTGAAATAACTTCCACCTGGGTTTTTTGGTTCTGCATCATTTTGATTCCCATCTTTGAGGATGCTTACCAAGGATGTTATACTTCATTCTATCTTACACAAATGTTTCCATTGTAATTGACTGGTCTGTGATCTGGTGGTGCTTTCAGTACACTGAACAACTTTCTATAAAAGGCTGGATATTTCAGTAGTTAAGCAGTACAAATGCATTGTTGTTTTGCTTTGGTTTTAACTGGGAGAAATTTGCAGGACCTCTACCAAGTCTCTATTTCTACCAAAAGCAGTAAAAGAACTGTTGTGCTGTTAACCAGTCCTCAAAAGACCTGCTCATATAACAACATAAATTGGTACTTGTTTTCTCAGCATGGAAGAAGTGGTGGAAGGAGGGGCAGAACCATGGAAAATCATCAAGCACAGAACATGTTAACTGTGATCTAGGCAGAGTATCTGGTCATCACTATAGTCAAAGTGGAAGATTGGGTTGAAATCCAGGAAAGTGTTTTTTTTTAAACTCACTTATTTTTAGCTACTTTATGCAGAGGAGACAAGTAACTGTTGAATGTAGCACAGAAGGCCCCCTTTGAATCATAATTATATAGAATATGATTATTCTTGAAAAACAACTGATTATCAGGAATTGGTATGGCTTTAACAATTAGGTATCAGACTCACTTGGAACAGTAAGAGAAACATAATGGACTTGCATAATTTAAGTTTTCTCCAAGTCTTACATGTTAATTATATAATCAGAGAATATTTAGGCCATTAAGTCTAATTGTTCTGTGCAGGAAGTCAAAATAAAGTATCTATACCAGGTAGAATACATCCAATAAAGGAGACTCCTTCCCCTTCCTTTCCAGATATCTAGCTCTACTTTTGAAGTAATTTTTCTATTTGCAGTCCTGTAACTTCAATTCCTCCTTCTCCCCAGAAACCTCTTTTTTCAGAGATACAGTGGTACCTCATCTTATGAACTTAATTCGTTCCATGAAGAGGTCCGTAAGTAGAACAGTTCATAAGATGAAACAATGTTTCCCATAAGAATCAATATAAAAGCAAATAATGCATGCAAACCCATTAGGAAAATCCAAACTTTAAGGCTTAAAAAAAAGCAGCGGGCAGACAAAGTGAAGGCTAACAAAGTAGAGACAAACAGTGATTTCTCCCAAAATCACCCCTCCAAAAGCTTTCTACATTGCCCCAAATCGCTCCTAAAATCGCCCCTCCGAAACCTTCCTACGTTGCCGCAAATCACCCCTCCAAAAGCTTCCACATTGCCCCAAATTGCTCCTAAAATCACCCCTCCAGCTGCTTCCTATGCCACCCCAAATCAAGGTCCTAATGAAGGCAAATGGAGTGAAGAAAGGCAGCAAGGAGAAACGAGGTATTTTGAAAGAAGAGGTGATTTTGGAAGACTTTGGAAGCGATTTGGGGTGGCATAGGAAGCTTTTGGGGGAGAAAGTTTGGAGGCAATTTTGGGGAGCATCTGGAGGGGTGATTTTGGGAGCAATTTGGAGTGGTGTAGCAAGCTTTTGGAGGGGTGATTTGGGGAGCAGTTTGCAGTGGCATAGGAAGCTTTTGAGGGAGCGATTTTGGACACGATTTGGAGCGGTGTAAGAAGCTTTTGGAGGGGTGATTTTGGGAGCGATTTGGGGCGGCTGCAGGAAGCAGATGAAGTGGAGGGCTAGAGGGGACAGTGGCAGGGAAATGGGGCAGCTCCAGCGTTCCCCGCCTCGGGACTGCAGGTGCAAGCAAAAGGAGGTGGGGAATCCCAGCGGGGGTGGCAAGCAAATGGGAAATCCCAGCAGTGGCAATCATAAGGCAGGGGAATCCCTGCAGCAGTAAGAGAGCCCATGCACCCAGGCTCGGGTTCGTAAGGTGAAAATGGTTCTTAAGAAGAGGCAAACAAATCTTAAACACTGGGTTCGTATCTCAAAAAGTTTGTATGAAGAGGCATTCGTAAGTCAAGGTATCACGGTACATAAAGCTTAGAAATAGATGAAATTCAAAGATAGATCAGAGCTCATCTAATGCTTATGGACATTTTTTTTAAACTTGGAGGATTGCCTGATATGAATTCAGCTTAAGGAGAAGATTTCTGCCTTGCAACTCCCAGGATGTTCTATAGAATTCTGCATTCACGGGATCTGGGCTGCAGTGTTAACCTAATGCTGTGATAAACAGAAGATTTTTAGAAATTGTTCAATGCATTTGCTATTATTTCCAAAAACTGAGTATTCCTTGCAGCCACATTCTTTGCAATTCATTAGGAGGAATATTCAAACCTCCATACAAATATATACAAATGCACAGGGATTAGACATGAACTATTGGGATGGGAAGGAGGAAATATGAAAAAATTATTTTGTTCTATTTTTATAAATAAACATTTGTTAATTTTAACAAGAATGAAAGCTCTGATGACAGATTGCTAAGAAACCAAGCAACTGGGGAAAAAAGAATGAGAATTGATGAACATCTCTATTCATCTATTTGTTATATCATTCTGAGCTGATTCTTGCATCATTAGCTGACAGTACTCTTAGAAGCAGGGGTATCAAACTGGCAGCGCACAGGTAGGATGAATTATGTGCAGGCCACACCTACCGCAGCTCCATGAATGGGGAAAACATCCTGAAATGTCATATGATGATGTGACGTGGACAGTTTGACACCTGTGCTTCAGGAGTGGATTCTAACTTACCTTGCTGCTGGTTGCACTTCATGTGGCCACACTGTATAGGCACATAGTCCACTTTTTTCAGATCAATCAAGCATTGATCTGTGTGGCTGTGACAGGAATTGACTGACCAGTTGTCACCCAAGCCTGACATCACGGGACAGAGAGTGACTGCCCCAAAGTTACTATGGTTGAATCAATAGCTAGAATCAATAGAAAGGAAGGAAACCTAAGTAGGGGAAGTACGAGACATTGCAATTTTGACTCCATAGGTTAAAGGAAGCCTATAAGGTCAAACACTTACATCTATATCAAGCTCACTCAGAGGAAAACAGGCAATTTGGTGAGATTATTGTGTACAGCTGAGTCAACAATAAAGAAATATCTTTCTTTCTTACACCAGAGCTGTTTTAATTCTGTTTGCCTGATATTTATCCTGCTTCCATGGTTTAGGTGGGACTAGAACTCCTAATCACCTGGTTTCTAGTCAGGTGCATAGCTGGTCATGTGCATAATTAACAAAACTCAGAGCACACATTTTTGGAATAGTTTATACCAGAGCTACAATTGAACTATTTGTTTGTTTGTTTGTTGTTGCTTTTGTGTATTTATTTATTTATTTACTTACTTACTTACTTACTTACTTACTTACTTACTTACTTACTTACTTACTTACTTACTTACTTAACTTACTTACTTATTTATTTATACTTCTATGCCGCCCAAACCCCAAAAGACTCAGGGTGGCTTACAATTATATATAAAAATGATATAAATACAATAAAAAGAAGTCAAATATAGAAAATGAAAACTATAAAACCATAACTCAACTATCCAATCAACACACATGCATACCATTCAACACAATTTGGCCATGATAGATGTCAATTTTATGACCCCCAGTCTTGCCAGCAAAGCCAGGTCTTTGCGGCCTTATGGAAGGCCAGTACGGTTGGAGCAGTATGGATGTTGGGGAGGGGTTGGTTCCATAGATCCATGGTGGAAACAGAGAAGGCCCTACCTTGCAGCCTCACCAACCTGCATTGCTTAATGGATGGAACCTGGAGGAGGCTAACTCTGTGTGATCTTATTGGTTTCTGGGAGGCATAGAATAAATTTGAGGAATAAACCAAACTTATAAAAAGAAAAGGTTATTTTCCCCAAAGTACACAAAAGGAATACAGTGGAACCCCGACATAAGAGCTGCTCTACTTAAGAGCAACTCGAGATAAGAGCTGGGAGGGGAGAGATATTTTTGTTCTACTTACAAGCCCAAATTCGAGATACAAGCGCCAAGGAGCTGTCTCCTGAAGCCAAACGCTAACTTCCGCGTTCGGCTTCAGGAG